>NC_081193.1:455000-587500 GCF_902713425.1 Acipenser ruthenus
CGCTGCCGGAGCCCGGAGATCCAGTGCCGAACCCGGGGGACCCGCCCAAAGATCCAGGGGAGCCCGTTCCAATTCCGGGGGAAGTGGGGCCGGGGGAGCTGGTAAAGGATCCCGGGGAAGAAGTGCCAGACCCTGGGGACGGTGTTCCAGACGAGCCCGGGATTGATCCAGCTCCTTCGGGGGCTGGGCGGTTGCCGGTTCGGGTTTCTTCATAAGCTTTCCTATACCAGGTCTCCGGAGAGAAGGAGGCAGACTTGGTCGGAGATAAAGCCTCTGTCATCTATTGAGAATACAGTGGAATTAATATCCATCAAATCAAATGCATGTTTTTAAAAAGACTCAGTGGAGACCTGCATCCCGACAGATATCCCGGTTCGCATAGATATGCAATACAGTCCACTATTCTTTCAGGGCGGATATATCTCATTAGTAAAAGCAGTCGTTTATCAATAACAAAAACGATCAAGCCAGAGCTATATCATCTACACATGTCCAATCTATTTCTTATTAAACCCACTGAATAAAGGTACAGATGATGCATGCGCCAATGCTGCCTAGACAGAACATGAAAGATAGCATACATTTAATATAATAAAACCACGCAGGTACATGGTCCTATCTGTAACTGACAAACCAGTAACTAGCGATATATTAGCATGTTAACATGAACAATCATTCTGTACGTGTTATGCATATTACTGTGCCAAACATACCCCATATTTTCGGTTTCTGGCTGACACAGCAGCCCTGTCCTTATTTCCAGACACAGAAGTCATGTTCATTGGTTTCCTTATTCCCTAATCAACCTCGAATCCCAGTTTAGCGTGTATATTCACGAAGCAATCTGAAAATCCACATCCAGCAGCGAGGTGGACATTCAGACAAAATTAGATTCCTGCGCGCTCTGCTCTCGCTGGCATTAAAATCCCGATCGCTTGCATTTTATTAAAGATCACATCACATCACAAAAAAAACCCTACAAAAAATCCCATTCCTGAACAAACTCACTGTCCAACTGAGTCGAGGAGAGAGAGAGAGAGAGAGAGAGAGAGAGAGAGAGAGAGAGAGAGAGAGAGAGAGAGAGAGAGAGAGAGATGTATAGCGAATCTCTGAGACACACGCACTAACTCATTCTTATACAGTATCACGCCTGCTATCAGGTGTAGAATTTGCATTCAAGTACAATACCCTTTTGCTGCAGTCGATCCGGGGTGTACCTTAGCGTCAGAAGGTTTAAAACTAGTAAACAGGTTGACAATGACAATGTAAAAGGTAATTAAAATGTTTGTGTATGATGTAGTATACAGAATAGTTCTACTACACCAATACATCCTCCAAACTGTATTTCTGTGCTTTGCTTGTGCACACACCTCACTCAGACCCGTTTGCGTTTTGCTTTCTTACGCAGTTTCACAGCGCCCTCTGCTGGCTATGATTGGGTAATGCAACTCAAAGATTTAAAGGAATTTGGTGCAATGGGGTCTATTCAATTGATCTAAATGCGGGCGGATCTAAATACCGTCGTCCTTTGAGAAATGCGCACATGAGACCGGTACACAGTGTTAGATGCTTGATCTTCACGTGTTGATTATGTCGGTGGCAGTGTTTAGGTCCACCACTGTTTATACCAATTGAATAGACCCCAACATGTTCAACTCAAGTGCATTCATATCTGCATTATTATATGTGTAGTTTATAGTTTTCTTGACTGTGTCTATGCAGCGATTCAATGTTATATTGAACCACAGCACAGCATACCTGATGAGTGTTAATTCTAAATGTGGGTGTAGCAGGCAAGCGCCAGGACACAGGTAATGCTGTCTAGAGGCACTCAGGTGTTATATCATAATAATACAGAACACACCCCAGGGATTCCATGTGTGAAACAAAAGGTAGTCTCTGCAGGTTGTATTTGAAACAGCATGCCTTGTTTCAGGCCACACAGAGTAGGGTTATTGGCTATTCTATAACCTGACCTATGATTGAGTTACTGGATTGTTACTATGAAGACGATATTGTTTCCTCTGTTATGACCCTGCCCAATCAGGTGTGAACACTGAGGCTGGCATCCAGAACAGCAGTATTGCCCGAGCTGCCTCTCTCTCCTCTGTCCTAATTCTCCTCGACCTCTCTGCTGCCTTTGACACTGTTGATCACTCTATTCTACTATCATCTCTTGCTGACCTGGGGATCTCTGGCACTGCTCTGGCCTGGTTCTCCTCCTACCTCTCCAACCGCACTTACCAGGTAACCTGGCGTGGAGCAACCTCCACACCTCACCCTCTCTTAACTGGAGTCCCCCAAGGGTCAGTCTTGGGTCCTCTCCTGTTCTCTCTCTACACTCGCTCCCTGGGCCCCCTCATCGCATCCTATGGTTTCTCATACCATTTCTATGCTGATGATGCTCAGATTTTCCTCTCCTTCCCCACCTCTGACTCCACCATCTCCTCCCGTATCTCTACCTGTCTGTCTGCTATTTCCTCCTGGATGCACTTGCATCACCTCAAACTCAACCTCTCTAAATCTGACCTCCTTTTCTTTCCCTCCTCCTCCCCCTCCTCTGATCTCTCTATCTCTGTTCCTCTGGAATCTACCACACTCTCTCCCTCTTCCTCAGCTAAGAACCTTGGAGTCACCCTGGACCCCTGCCTCTCTTATTCCCAGCACATCTCCACTGTGGCACGCACTTGCCGATTCTTCCTGAGCAACATCCGAAGAATCCGACCCTTCCTCACCAACTATGCTACCCAGCTCCTGGTCCAGGCCCTGGTACTCTCCCGCCTAGACTACTGCAACTCCCTCCTGGCTGGCCTCCCTGCGTCTGCCACCCGTCCGCTCCAGCTCATCCAGAACTCTGCTGCCCGCCTGGTGTTCTCTCTGCCTCGCTTCGTCCACGCTACTCCACTACTCCGCTCGCTCCACTGGCTCCCGATCACCGCTCGCATCCAGCTACCTCCAGACCCTCATCTCTCCCTACACCCCCACTCGACCTCTCCGCTCCTCCTGCACTAGAAGACTAGCTCTACCTCCGCTATGCTCCCCTGCCTCCAGAGCCCGCTCCTTCTCCACCCTTGCTCCGCAGTGGTGGAATGACCTTCCTACAGATGTCAGGACTGCCCAGTCCCTGACCACATTCCGGCGCCTCCTCAAGACTCACCTCTTCAAAGAGCACCTGTAGAACTCCTCTGTTTGTATCCTGGGACACTATCACCCTTCATGTAAATGTGCTTTATTTTGCTCTTATCTGCCCCCTATTTTACTGCATTTAATCCTGTACTTCAGAATACTGTAATCTGCCAAGTGTTTAACCTGTAGTACTTTGTATTTAATCACATCCTGCTGTAACTATCACTATTTAATCATATCCTGATGTAACTATCACTATTATCTGCTGTATTATTGAATTGTGGTTTGTCACACTTGTACTTTGCTTGAACAAAAGTTATTGTATTTCTTGCTCTTATTGTATTACTTGTATTGTAACACTTGAAATGTATTTGCTTACGATTGTAAGTCGCCCTGGATAAGGGCGTCTGCTAAGAAATAAATAATAATAATAAATTGCTCCAAGCCACAGAGGTGTCATTGCTGTATTGGATTGGTATAACCCCTTACTGGAAGAGGAAACACTGCATGGAATCATTATTCATTATAATGCACTTTGTCTAGATTAGCAGGCTTTGTTTTGTTACAAGCTGTAATTATCTGTGCAGATAAAGGGATATGTAAACCAGAGATCAATTATTGATGTAGTATATTGTTTAATAACTTTGAATCAATGCATCTTGGCTTTATGGTATTCTTATGGTTCATTTGCATTATTTTCTAACTCAAGCATACTGCTGCATTAAATTAAACAAACCTAATGTGCTATCACTAAAAATGATTACAGTGAATGTTCTCCTTTCAATAAAAACAACTGGGAGGACTAGAGAATGACTGTATGTACTGGTACTGCCATTACCATTTGGAGAATGCATAATGAAACTATTTTACTACTATAATATTAAAAACATTCAGATCTGATATTCCTGCCACAAAACAATGTTATTTAAAACTGTCAAAATGCAACATGATGATTATTATTTATTTCTTAGCAGATGCCCTTATCCAGGGCGACTTACAATTGTTACAAGATATCACATTATTTTTACATACAATTACCCATTTATACAGTTGGGTTTTTACTGGAGCAATCTAGGTAAAGTACCTTGCTCAAGGGTACAGCAGCAGTGTCCCCCCCTCCTGGGATTGAACCCACAACCCTCTGGTCAAGAGTCCAGAGCCCTAACCACTACTTTCCTTGTAGCTTTGAGACAAAAATAAGAACATAAGAACATAAGAAATTTTACAAACGAGAGGAGGCCATTCATCCCATCTTGCTCGTTTGGTTGTTAGTAGCTTATTGATCCCAGAATCTCATCAAGCAGCTTCTTGAAGGATCCCAGGGTTTCAGCTTCAACAACATTACTGGGGAGTTGGTTCCAGACACTCACAATTCTCTGTGTAAAAAAGTGCCTCTTATTTTCTGTTCTGAATACCCCTTTATCTAATCTCCATTTGTGACCCCTGGTCCTTTTTTCTTTTTTCAAGTCAAAGAAGTCCCCGGGTTGACACTGTCTATACCTTTTAGGATTTTGAATGTTTGAATCAGATCGCCGCGTAGTCTTCTTTGTTCAAGACTGAATAGATTCAATTCTTTTAGCCTGTCTGCATACGACATGCCTTTTAAACCTGGGATAATTCTGGTTGCTCTTCTTTGCACTCTTTCTAAAGCAGCAATATCCTTTTTGTAATGAGGTGACAATTACTAACATATTGTAAAGTTTTAACATTACTTCCCTTGATTTAAATTCAACACTTCTCACAATATATCCTAGCATCTTGTTGGCCTTTTTCATTTGCCATGTGTCTGCCCAGTTCTGAATGCTGTCTAGATCATTTTGAAAGACCTTTGCTGCTGCAACAGTGTTTGCCACTCCTCCTATTTTTGTGTCGTCTGCAAATTTAACAAGTTTGCTTACTATACCAGAATCTAAATCATTAATGTAGATTAGGAATAGCAGAGGACCTAATACTGATCCCTGTGGTACACCTCTGGTTACCTCGCTCCATTTTGAGCTTTCTCCTCTAATCAGTACTTTCTGTTTTCTACATGTTAACCACTCCCTAATTCATGTGCATGCATTTCATTGAATCCCTACTGCGTTCAGTTTGAGAATTAATCTTTTATGCGGGACTTTGTCAAAAGCTTTCTGGAAATCTAAATAAACCATGTCGTATGCTTTGCAATTATCCATTGTCAATGTTGCATCCTCAAAAAAATCAAGCAGGTTAGTTAGACACGATCTCTCTTTCCTAAAACCATGCTGACTGTCTCCCAGGATATTGTTACCATATAGGTAATGTTCCATTTTAGATCTTATTATAGTTTCCATAAGTTTTCATATAATAGAAGTCAGGCTTATTGGTCTAGTTACCTGGTTCGGTTTTGTCTCCCTTTTTGTGGATCGGTATTACGTTTGCTATTTTCCAGTCTGTCGGTACAACGCCTGTGTCAAGAGACTGTTGCATGATCTTGGTTAGCGGTTTGTAAATAACTTCTTTAATTTCTTTGAGTACTATTGGGAGGATCTCATCCGGCCCAGGGGATTTGTTTATTTTAAGAGCTCCTAGTCCCTTTAACACTTCTGCCTCTGTTATGCTAAAGTTATTTAAAATTGGATAGGAACAGGTCAACATGTGGAGCTCATACAATTTCATAAAATTGTGTTTTCTCATACAATTTCTATGCTGATGATGCTCAGATCTTCCTCTCCTTCCCCCCTCCTCTACCTGTCTGTCTGCTATCTCCTCCTGGATGCACTCGCATCACCTCAAACTCAACCTCTCTAAATCTGACCTCCTTTTCTTCCTCTCCTCATCTTCCCCCTCTTATTAGGACTGAAGTCACTGTATTTTGTATCTTGCTCTTTATTCTACTGTAATTCTTGATATGTATTTTTTTGTATACAACTGTAAGTCGCCCTGGGTAAGGGTGTCTGCTAAGAAATAAATAATAATAATAATAATAATAATAATAATAATAATAATAATAATAATAATAATAATAATAATAATAATAATCATAACACTGGGTTTTACAGAAGACACACTGAGCCCTGTTTCTACCCTGTTCAATATCTCTTTATATAACTGGTTTTACAGAAGACACACTGAGCCCTGTTTCAACCCTGTTCAATATCTCTTTATATAACTGGTTTTACAGAAGACACACTGAGCCCTGTTTCTACCCTGTTCAATATCTCTTTATATAACTGGTTTTACAGAAGACACACTGAGCCCTGTTTCTACCCTGTTCAATATCTCTTTATATAATGGGTTTTGTCAACTATGACAAGTTCTTGGAAGCATTGTCCACTTTATCTTTTACTCAGCCAGGATCGGTTGAAGAGCTGCTGGAAAATGATAACGATATTCTAACAAACACCTTAGATACCATTGCACCTTATAAAACTAAGAAGGATTCTCCCGGAGATGGAGAGCTACTAGACTTCAGGTCCTTTATTTAATTTGGATATTTTGAAATATAGGGCTGCCCTATCCTCAGCAAGATTATTCAAATCTCATTGAAACAAACAAGAATAACCCTGCATTGCTATTTCTCACAGTTCATAACATATATGGGAAATTTCAGTCTGGGTTTCGGTCTTATCATAGCATAGAGACAGCACTTATTAGAGCGGCTAATGATGTGCTGTTATCATATCACAGCACCGAGACAGCACTTATTAGAGTGGGTAATGATGTACTGTTATCATATCACAGCACTTATTAGAGTGGGTAATGATGTGTTGTTCTCCTCTGACACGGGCACACCTTCGGTTCTTATTAGAGTGGTTAATGATGTGTTGTTCTGACACGGGCACACCTTCGGTTCTTATTAGAGTGGATAATGATGTGCTGTTCTGACACGGGCACACCTTCGGTTCTTATTAGAGTGGTTAATGATGTGCTGTTCTGACACGGGCACACCTTCGGTTCTTATTAGAGTGGTTAATGATGTGTTGTTCTCCTCTGACACGGGCACACCTTCGGTTCTTATTAGAGTGGTTAATGATGTGCTGTTCTGACACGGGCACACCTTCGGTTCTTATTAGAGTGGTTAATGATGTGCTGTTATCCTCTGACACGGGCACACCTTCGGTTCTTATTAGAGTGGTTAATGGTGTGCTGTTCTGACACGGGCACACCTTCGGTTCTTATTAGAGTGGTTAATGATGTGTTGTTCTCCTCTGACACGGGCACACCTTCGGTTCTTATTAGAGTGGTTAATGATGTGCTGTTCTGACACGGGCACACCTTCGGTTCTTATTAGAGTGGTTAATGATGTGTTGTTCTCCTCTGACACGGGCACACCTTCGGTTCTTATTAGAGAGGTTAATGATGTGCTGTTCTGACACGGGCACACCTTCGGTTCTTATTAGAGTGGTTAATGATGTGTTGTTCTCCTCTGACACGGGCACACCTTCGGTTCTTATTAGAGTGGTTAATGATGTGCTGTTCTCCTCTGACACGGGCACACCTTCGGTTCATATTAGAGTGGTTAATGATGTGCTGTTCTGACACGGGCACACCTTCGGTTCTTATTAGAGTGGTTAATGATGTGCTGTTCTGACACGGGCACACCTTCGGTTCTTATTAGAGTGGTTAATGATGTGCTGTTCTGACACGGGCACACCTTCGGTTCTTATTAGAGTGGTTAATGATGTGTTGTTCTCCTCGGACACGGGCACACCTTCGGTTCTTATTAGAGTGGTTAATGATGTGCTGTTCTGACACGGGCACACCTTCGGTTCTTATTAGAGTGGTTAATGATGTGTTGTTCTCCTCGGACACGGGCACACCTTCGGTTCTTATTAGAGTGGTTAATGATGTGTTGTTCTGACACGGGCACACCTTCGGTTCTTATTAGAGTGGTTAATGATGTGTTCTCCTCTGACACGGGCACACCTTCGGTTCTTATTAGAGTGGTTAATGATGTGTTGTTCTGACACGGGCACACCTTCGGTTCTTATTAGAGTGGTTAATGATGTGATGTCATCCTCTGACACGGGCACACCTTCGGTTCTTATTAGAGTGGTTAATGATGTGCTGTTCTGACACGGGCACACCTTCGGTTCTTATTAGAGTGGTTAATGATGTGTTGTTCTCCTCTGACACGGGCACACCTTCGGTTCTTATTAGAGTGGTTAATGATGTGCTGTTCTGACACGGGCACACCTTCGGTTCTTATTAGAGTGGTTAATGATGTGTTGTTCTCCTCTGACACGGGCACACCTTCGGTTCTTATTAGAGTGGTTAATGATGTGTTGTTCTGACACGGGCACACCTTCGGTTCTTATTAGAGTGGTTAATGATGTGCTGTTCTGACACGGGGGACACCTTCGGTTCTTATTAGAGTGGTTAATGATGTGTTGTTCTCCTCTGACACGGGCACACCTTCGGTTCTTATTAGAGAGGTTAATGATGTGCTGTTCTGACACGGGCACACCTTCGGTTCTTATTAGAGTGGTTAATGATGTGTTGTTCTCCTCTGACACGGGCACACCTTCGGTTCTTATTAGAGTGGTTAATGATGTGCTGTTCTCCTCTGACACGGGCACACCTTCGGTTCATATTAGAGTGGTTAATGATGTGCTGTTCTGACACGGGCACACCTTCGGTTCTTATTAGAGTGGTTAATGATGTGCTGTTCTGACACGGGCACACCTTCGGTTCTTATTAGAGTGGTTAATGATGTGCTGTTCTGACACGGGCACACCTTCGGTTCTTATTAGAGTGGTTAATGATGTGTTGTTCTCCTCGGACACGGGCACACCTTCGGTTCTTATTAGAGTGGTTAATGATGTGCTGTTCTGACACGGGCACACCTTCGGTTCTTATTAGAGTGGTTAATGATGTGTTGTTCTCCTCGGACACGGGCACACCTTCGGTTCTTATTAGAGTGGTTAATGATGTGTTGTTCTGACACGGGCACACCTTCGGTTCTTATTAGAGTGGTTAATGATGTGTTCTCCTCTGACACGGGCACACCTTCGGTTCTTATTAGAGTGGTTAATGATGTGTTGTTCTGACACGGGCACACCTTCGGTTCTTATTAGAGTGGTTAATGATGTGATGTCATCCTCTGACACGGGCACACCTTCGGTTCTTATTAGAGTGGTTAATGATGTGCTGTTCTGACACGGGCACACCTTCGGTTCTTATTAGAGTGGTTAATGATGTGTTGTTCTCCTCTGACACGGGCACACCTTCGGTTCTTATTAGAGTGGTTAATGATGTGCTGTTCTGACACGGGCACACCTTCGGTTCTTATTAGAGTGGTTAATGATGTGTTGTTCTCCTCTGACACGGGCACACCTTCGGTTCTTATTAGAGTGGTTAATGATGTGTTGTTCTGACACGGGCACACCTTCGGTTCTTATTAGAGTGGTTAATGATGTGATGTCATCCTCTGACACGGGCACACCTTCGGTTCTTATTAGAGTGGTTAATGATGCGTTGTTCTCCTCTGACACGGGCACACCTTCGGTTCTTATTAGAGTGGTTAATGATGTGCTGTTCTGACATGGGGCACACCTTCGGTTCTTATTAGAGTGGTTAATGATGTGCTGTTCTCCTCCGACACGGGCACACCTTCGGTTCTTATTAGAGTGGGTAATGATGTGTTGTTCTGACACGGGCACACCTTCGGTTCTTATTAGAGTGGTTAATGATGTGCTGTTCTCTGACACGGGCACACCTTCGGTTCTTATTAGAGTGGTTAATGATGTGCTGTTCTCCTCCGACACGGGCACACCTTCGCTTCTTATTAGAGTGGGTAATGATGTGTTGTTCTGACACGGGCACACCTTCGGTTCTTATTAGAGTGGTTAATGATGTGCTGTTCTCTGACACGGGCACACCTTCGGTTCTTATTAGAGTGGTTAATGGTGTGCTGTTCTCTGACACGGGCACACCTTCGGTTCTTATTAGAGTGGTTAATGGTGTGCTGTTCTGACACGGGCACACCTTCGGTTCTTATTAGAGTGGTTAATGGTGTGCTGTTCTCTGACACGGGCACACCTTCGGTTCTTATTAGAGTGGTTAATGGTGTGCTGTTCTGACACGGGCACACCTTCGGTTCTTATTAGAGTGGTTAATGATGTGTTGTTCTCTGACACGGGCACACCTTCGGTTCTTATTAGAGTGGTTAATGATGTGTTGTTCTCCTCTGACACGGCCACACCTTCGGTTCTTATTAGAGTGGTTAATGATGTGCTGTTCTGACACGGGGCACACCTTCGGTTCTTATTAGAGTGGGATAATGATGTGCTGTTCTGACACGGGCACACCTTCGGTTCTTATTAGAGTGGTTAATGATGTGCTGTTCTCCTCGGACACGGGCACACCTTCGGTTCTTATTAGAGTGGTTAATGATGTGTTGTTCTCCTCCGACACGGGCACACCTTCGGTTCTTATTAGAGTGGTTAATGATGTGCTGTTCTCCTCTGACCACGGGCACACCTTCGGTTCTTATTAGAGTGGTTAATGATGTGCTGTTCTGACACGGGCACACCTTCGGTTCTTATTAGAGTGGGTTAATGGTGTGTTGTTCTCCTCTGACACGGGCACACCTTCAGTTCTTATTAGAGTGGTTAATGATGTGTTGTTCTCTGACACGGGCTACACCTTCGGTTCTTATTAGAGTGGTTAATGATGTGTTGTTCTCCTCTGTCACGGGCACACCTTCGGTTCTTATTAGAGTGGATAATGATGTGTTGTTCTCTGACACGGCACACCTTCGGTTCTTATTAGAGTGGTTAATGATGTTGTTCTCCTCTGTCACGGGCACACCTTCGGTTCTTATTAGAGTGGTTAATGATGTGCTGTTCTGACACGGGCACACCTTCGGTTCTTATTAGAGTGGATAATGATGTGCTGTTCTGACACGGGCACACCTTCGGTTCTTATTAGAGTGGTTAATGATGTGTTGTTCTCCTCCGACACGGGCACACCTTCGGTTCTTATTAGAGTGGTTAATGATGTGCTGTTCTCCTCTGACACGGGCACACCTTCGGTTCTTATTAGAGTGGTTAATGATGTGCTGTTCTCTGACACGGGCACACCTTCGGTTCTTATTAGAGTGGTTAATGATGTGTTGTTCTCCTCTGACACGGGCACACCTTCGGTTCTTATTAGAGTGGTTAATGATGTGCTGTTCTGACACGGGCACACCTTCGGTTCTTATTAGAGTGGTTAATGATGTGTTGTTCTCTGACACGGGCACACCTTCGGTTCTTATTAGAGTGGTTAATGATGTGTTGTTCTCCTCTGACACGGGCACACCTTCGGTTCTTATTAGAGTGGTTAATGATGTGCTGTTCTGACACGGGCACACCTTCGGTTCTTATTAGAGTGGTTAATGATGTGTTGTTCTCTGACACGGGCACACCTTCGGTTCTTATTAGAGTGGTTAATGATGTGCTGTTCTCCTCTGACATGGGCACACCTTCGGTTCTTATTAGAGTGGTTAATGATGTGTTGTTCTCTGACACGGGCACACCTTCGGTTCTTATTAGAGTGGTTAATGATGTGGTGTTCTCCTCTGACACGGGCACACCTTCGGTTCTTATTAGAGTGGATAATGATGTGCTGTTCTGACACGGGCACACCTTCGGTTCTTATTAGAGTGGTTAATGATGTGCTGTTCTCCTCTGACACGGGCACACCTTCGGTTCTTATTAGAGTGGATAATGATGTGCTGTTCTGACACGGGCACACCTTCGGTTCTTATTAGAGTGGTTAATGATGTGCTGTTCTCCTCTGACACGGGCACACCTTCGGTTCTTATTAGAGTGGTTAATGATGTGTTGTTCTCTGACACGGGCACACCTTCGGTTCTTATTAGAGTGGTTAATGATGTGTTGTTCTCCTCCGACACGGGCACACCTTCGGTTCTTATTAGAGTGGTTAATGATGTGTTGTTCTCCTCTGACACGGGCACACCTTCGGTTTTTATACTATTAGATTGAAGTGCTGCGTTTGACACTGTTGATCATTCTGTTTGTAATTGCTAACCTTGAAAATCTGGCAGGATTGTCAGGTTTTGTTCTGTCTTGGTTTCGATCTTATCTCTCGAACAGGCTGCAATTTGTTAAAATAGAGGAGGAGACCTCTTTTTGGTCAAAGGTTACATGAAGGGTCCCACAGGGCTCAATTCTTGGCTCAACTGTTTTCTTTGTATATGCTGCCTCTGGGCAATCTTGTGTGTAGCTCTGGGGTTCATTCTCATTGTTACACTGATGATACACAGCTATATGTATCCCTGAACAGAGGGACACCAATGAGAAATGTGGGTGTGATCTTCGCGAGCGACTGTGGGAGCTGCACACACTAAAGCTGCGAGAGAGTTCCAGAGAGTCGGGGCCATGAAGCTAAAACAGCGCTCTCCCAGTGTGGTGCACTTTTGCTTGAGTATAGCAAGCAGGCCAGAGTCAGAGAACCTCAGCTTGCGTGCAGGGACATAGCGGGTCAGCAGGTTGGAGAGATACTCTGGACCTGTGTGATGAAGGGCCTTGTAGGCAAGAATGGGAATTTTGAAAGTAATATTACTAAAATGTATTTGTATCATCTAAGAAATATCACCAAATTGAGAAGTATTCTTTCCCCCTCAGATACTGAGAGATTGATGCACGCTTTTGTATCGTCTAGAATTGATTATTGTAATGCCCTATTCTCTGGTACTCATAGCCATGTTATATCTCAAATGCAACTTATAGAAAATGCTGCAGCTAGAATTTTAACCGAGACTAAGAGACGAGATCACATTACTCCTGTGCTAGCATCTCTGCACTGGCTTCCAGTCCCATTCAGGATAGATTTGAAGGTGTTGCTTTTAACTTATAAGGCATTAAATGGCCTTGCATCATCGTATTTAAATTATCTTTTAATACCATATATTCCTAGATGCCCACTTAGATCACAGAATGCCAGGTTGCTTACTGTCCCACAAATTTAAAAAAAAACACAGGTGGTAGAGCATTCAGCTATAGTGCCCCAAAACTCTGGAATGATCTGCCTAGCTCTGTAAGGGACACATAAGAACATAAGAACATAAGAAAGTTTACAAACGAGAGGAGGCCATTCAGCCCATCTTGCTCGTTTGGTTGTTAGTAGCTTATTGATCCCAGAATCTCATCAAGCAGCTTCTTGAAGGATCCCAGGGTGTCAGCTTCAACAACATTACTGGGGAGTTGGTTCCAGACCCTCACAATTCTCTGTGTAAAAAAGTGCCTCCTATTTTCTGTTCTGAATGCCCCTTTATCTAAACTCCATTTGTGACCCCTGGTCCTTGTTTCTTTTTCAGGTCAAAGAAGTCTCCTGGGTTGACATTGTCTATACCTTTTAGGATTTTGAATGTTTGAATCAGATCGCCGCGTAGTCTTCTTTGTTCAAGACTGAATAGATTCAATTCTTTTAGCCTGTCTGCATACGACATGCCTTTTAAACCCGGGATAATTCTGGTTGCTCTTCTTTGCACTCTTTCTAGAGCAGCAATATCCTTTTTGTAACGAGGTGACCAGAAGCACCAAGTGTCACTGCTTTTAAAACAAGATTAAAAACACACTCTTATAATGTATTGTTTTTATGCTAAAATGATGCTCCTTTTATTCTCTGCCTTGAATTTTCCGTTCTATGTGTTTCTTTTGTTTTTATTGCTTTTCTTGCATTCTTTTATGAATATTTGTCAATGTTTTTATTCATGTGTAACTTTGCCGCAATTTGTATTGTGAAAAGTGCTATATTAAAAATAAAGATGATTATTATTATTATTATTATTATTATTATTATTATTATTATTATTATTATTATTATTATTATTATTATTATTATTATTATTATTATTATCCTTATCCTGTCTTCACCATCATTTTTTTCATGTGTAATTAGCTGGTCATCAAAACAGCTGTATCTTCCCCCATGGTTCCTTTTCCAGCCTTTCCTAACATCCTCATTTTATTCACTCATGAGCAAAAGGGATGTTTCAGGAACTGGAAGTTGTCATAAATCCCCTGCAAACAGAACTCTCTGTCATTGGCTTGGTCACATGCACTTCCTCTTGTTTGTAAACTCCTTCTATTATTTTACTTCTTAGACATACTTTTGATTTGTGTGTGTGTAGAATTAAAATATACGGTGGCTTGTTGAGGCCTTCGGAAAAGAAAAGTCTTTGTCATGTCGAGATAACAAGATCATTTATCCCAACAACGACATTTTTACAGTACAAGTGTATGGGGCAGTGTTGAGTGAAGTACTGCCGTTACATTGTCTGTCCTGTCGGGAAGATGAGACGAGGTTGATGACTGAGTTGCTTAAGGTAAAGTATATGCCTGCTCTGCAAGGGGGGGACTGTCTCTCTTTTAGCAAAACGAAAATCCCTGAATCTCAAGACTGAAGTACAATTCTCTGTCACTACCTCTATATTGTGTTTAGGACACTGAAGTGCTTTCCCAGACGCTTATTGCACATGTTGTCCAACATTAACTCTACATTCATATTTGCTGTAGTGGATCACATAATAAATCCTGTATAATCTATTTTTGTGCTCCCATGGTTATAGTTTGTTCCGGAGGCTCTTTAATAAATAGATGGCACATCATGGACCTGGCAAAACAGATGGCAGTCATTACTCAGGTAAGGGTTTATACTGAGCTTGTACAGGAGACTCACCCTTTTGAGACCTCATTTCATCCACATTTTAATGTTTTGCAGACCTGTGCTGCTGCTGGTGCTTCCTGATGGTATAGAATGGTATAACACTTCTCAGTAAAAAGACACACTATCATTAGCTGATATTAAATCAACATTTTTAATTATTTTTTTTTTTATTACAAAAAAACTGATTCATTGAAAATGTGCAAAAGAAAACAAAAAGAAAAAAAAAAACATTCAAATTATTTGTCCCAGGCACCCTGATCATGTGGCACAAGATGGGGCTGCTCACTGTGGCTTGAATGGCCAGCAAAGGTGCTACCAAGTGCATCTGATCCACAAACAGGAAAAACAATATTTATCGGAAAATAGGTCCTTGTGCTTTCGATGTCACCATTTCTCTTGTTTTGTAAAGATTTTGTGTGAAAATGTTTGTTTACTGCACGAGGTAGGTCTGTCTTCAGCTCAGCAGAAACATTCCAAAGCACTCACGTTCAAGGCTTTCTCCTAATATAGTCATCTACCGGAAATACACAAACTGCTATGAAGAGTAGTCCTCAGTAGAGGCTGAGGTTGCCATCTATGTTCTCTACTGTTACTCAGACTGTCCAGTGTGTTTACATTCCCTAAACTTAGTCGTATCTGTAGGGACACAAACTTACTTTTGTAAGGTCTTTTATAGCTCCTTTATTTTTGAAGTACTGTAAATTTGTATACAATTGTGCTTCGGCCTATTTATTCTATTCCAATATTCTTAAATATATATATATATAAAACTGATACAGCTGGTGGAATGTAGTGTTCAATATTATAACTGGTCTGTAAATCATTAAACAATTTTATGTCAATAAATAACATTTTTGTTGGAACTTTTTTTATTTATGCTATTGAGTCATGTATGTTGTCACTATGTATTACAGATCTGTTTAAGCCAATCAGCTTTAGAAAAAAACAAGGTAATCAGAAAAAAATACTGAATTCTAAAAGGGAAAGCAATCACTAACTGCAAGCCTTGGTGTTGGAGGTAGACTTTACCTTCCCAGTGATCAGTCACAGCGATCCCAGATCTGCTTCCAGTATATTACTGATAGAGCGCTTCTTGTAATTCAGACCAGTGGGTTGCATGTTAAAATAATCAGGTGCCTGTAGCAATCTGAGCAGTGTGGGTCCTGTTAAATCTGCTATGATGTGATCAGAAAACAGGCAACCATAGAGGCAAAAAAGCAGTTTGCCTGGCTTGAGTGGGGAGCAATCCACGCTGGTCTTGCTAGTGCAGTCCAATTACAGAATTACAGTGCCATGAATTCATTTCATGACATGAAATATATATAGAAAACATCTTAAAAGTAATACCACAATTTAATAACATTTTACATTAGAAGCAAAATAGAAAGGAGCTGTAAACCAGATGCATTAGTTATCTTCTACGGTCATCATCCCAACATAGTCCTTGTAAAGAATCACATTTTTATCAGGATCTACGGCTGCAGACAGCATCTCCTCCATTTCCTCTTGCGTAAAGGGTTCTCCTGGAGAGAAGAAATTTACAAACATTGCTGTTGTGTCACACTGCTAAACCATGGCCAGCTGCTAGCTGGCTGACAGCTTGCATGTCTTGCCGTACTGAATCCCTTTATCAGTAGACCAGGATCAATTATGTGCCCTTTAAACTGTACTTCTGCATTGGTAAAAACATAACAAAGCAAGGTTAAAATAAAACTAAACAAACTGTGGTACACATGCATTGGAAAATCATGGTAAGCTGGCAAATAGCTACACATTTACCATGTTAGCACATATATGGCACCTGTGTGTAGTTTTCAAACAAGCTTCTCATTCATGTTTTTACTTCCTAACCAGGCGTTACCTTCTTCAGACATGTATTTAGTGAGCTCCTCCGGTTCAAGGTGGCCTTTCTTTTCTTGATCTAAAACCTACAGAGAAAGATATTCAAAAGACATTTACCCATCAATGACACAGAGTGCTGTATGTTCCTTGAATAATCTTTGCAAACATAACATTACCATCTACATATTCAGAACATTTCATATATTTAATAAGCCCTGTTTCTGCTTAGATCACATATATACCGGGCTAACTAACCTTTTCAACCACAGGGACTGCTCCTGGAAAGACTCCTAATCTCTGACGTGAGCTGCTATTACAAATGTCCAGTAAGGTGTGCACATATCCAGCTATGCAAGTGATATTTTGCCAAGAGCCATTCTATTGCCAAGTTAACAGCTTACATTCAATCCAATTCAGAACTCTTGTACTCGCCTATCGCTGTCTCAACCTTTCTGCTCTTTCCTATCTCTAGACTATTATTACTCCCTACACCCCCTCTCTTGCCCCCTCCGCTCCTCCACCTCCGGTAGATTAGCTATACCCCCCCCCCCCTCCGCTCTCCTGCTTCCAGAGCCCACTTCTTCTCCTCCTTTGCCCCTCAGTGGTGGAACGACCTACCCATGGATATCAGAACCTTCCGGCGCCTCCTCGAGACACACCTGTTCAGACAGCATCTGTAAACCTCACAACTCTCGACTATACTGCACTATATGGCACCCAATTGTACCAGTACTTGCATCAGCTAGTACTTGCACTGAAATGCTCCATACCTTGCTGTAGTCTACTACTGCTCTTAATTATAACTACTTCCTGTATCTGGTACTTGATTTTACTCTTATATGTATCCGTATTCACATTTTTTGTAATTGCTCTTATTTGAAAGCGTTCACATCCACTTATCATACTTACTACATGCTCTTAATAGACTTTATTCGTATAAGCAAATATCTTTACTATAAGTTAACTACTCTTAGTTGAATTCACTCTTAAATGTAATTATTTACTGTATTCTTTATTTTGCTCTTATTTTCTACTGATTTTACTATACCTTACAACTGCTCTTATCTGTAATGTGATATTCTGTAATGTGATACTTTGTACTGTGATATTTTGTAACAATTGTAAGTCGCCCTGGATAAGGGCGTCTGCTAAGAAATAAATAATAATAATAATAATAATAATAATAATAATAATAATAATAATAATAATACACAGGTGCAAAGTGAGCAAAAATATAATAATCATCTGGGTTCCAAATGTTACCTCTGGGTTCAACATGCAACACAGTCTACTGTGTGTGCAACATCATCCAGCTCTCATAATACATGCAACACAGTCTACTGTGTGTGCAACATCATCCAGCTCTCATAATACATGCAACACAGTCTACTGTGTGTGCAACATCATCCAGCTCTCATAATACATGCAACACAGTCTACTGTGTGTGCAACATCATCCAGCTCTCATAATACATGCAACACAGTCTACTGTGTGTGCAACATCATCCAGCTCTCATAATACATGCAACACAGTCTACTGTGTGTGCAACACCATCCAGCTCTCATAATACATGCAATACAGTGCACTGTGTGTCCAACATCATCCAGCTCTCATAATACATGCAATACAGTGCACTGTGTGTGCAACATCATCCAGCTCTCATAATACATGCAACACAGTGCACTGTGTGTGCAACATCATCCAGCTCTCATAATACATGCAATACAGTGCACTGTGTGTGCAACATCATCCAGCTCTCATAATACATGCAATACAGTGCACTGTGTGTGCAACATCATCCAGCTCTCATAATACATGCAATACAGTGCACTGTGTGTCCAACATCATCCAGCTCTCATAATACATGCAATACAGTGCACTGTGTGTGCAACATCATCCAGCTCTCATAATAATATCTACATACCTCAAAGGCTCGCAAGAGAACATCCTCTGGGATAGGTCTGTATCTGCAATAATCCATAGGAATTAGCAATGTGGATTATTTTCTTTAACAAATTATTCATCGGGGGTTTACAACGTCAGAATATTAACCCTGTGATTTGTGTAACTAGATTCTGTTTCTTATACAAAACTCTATTTATTTTTCATGCCCGGCAACATGCAATGTACTGCATATGAAAAGTTCTGGCTTGTGAGGCCTGTTTCTTAAAACATCTAATGGGGTAACTGCATAACACACATCTAATGGGGTAACTGCATAACACACATCTAATGGGGTAACTGCATAACACACATCTAATGGGGTAACTGCATAACACACATCTAATGGGGTAACTGCATAACACACATCTAATGGGGTAACTGCATAACACACATCTAATGGGACAACTGCATAACACATATTGTCACTGTATGGCCAAACATTGCAAACAGTTTGAATGCATCTTGAATTAAATAATGGCCAATATTTTCATTTCTACTCATTTCAAGGGGTTCTGACTTCATGTAAACATCTCACAAGAAATGCACGGATTAAAAAGTAAAATAGAGGATCACTGATAATTAGAGCCCTTCTTCCATTAAAAACCTTGCTGCTGCCAAATAAGATTTATTTTTAAAGATTCATAATGAATTTTGTTTAATTCTTTCCCTTTCAAATAAACGTATCTTTGTGAATGAATATATTTATTAATATTAGAAAATATGTGATGTTTTTTTTTTTTTTTTTTTTTTTTTTTTTTTACTTCACAACAGTATTGGACCATGTTCTAATCTCAATAAACTATGACAGGGTGTACATTGCTGTGAATAATCGCACTTCTCAGGGGTTGAAAGTGTTTTGTCTTTGCCTTATTTACAACACTGAACACCTTGTGGTGGTTATTGCTTAATGTTAACAGCACCAGCAGCCCCCAGAAGCCAAACAATGCAATTCAGAAAATAAAACAGAGCAGCTGAAATTGAAATTTAAACATTAAAACACATTTACAGTACAAGTATCATACCAGTAAATATCATAACAGTAAGCACAGTAGACAGCAGTAGTGTTAAGGTATAGTTCAGTGTGAACATTTGCCTCTATATATCATAATTGAACAATGCACCTGACCTTTAGGACACAGCAGCAAAACAAACTACTCAAATTACAAGTGCCAGGTATCTTAATGCTGAGAAAGAGAAAGAATCCACCGGCTATCACAAGTGCCAGGTATCTTAATGCTGAGAAAGAGAAAGAATCCACCGGCTATCACAAGTGCCAGGTATCTTAATGCTGAGAAAGAGAAAGAATCCACCGGCTATCACAAGTGCCAGGTATCTTAATGCTGAGAAAGAGAAAGAATCCACCGGCTATCACAAGTGCCAGGTATCTTCATGCTGAGAAAGAGAAAGAATCCACCGGCTATCACAAGTGCCAGGTATCTTAATGCTGAGAAAGAGAAAGAATCCACCGGCTATCACAAGTGCCAGGTATCTTAATGTTGAGAAAGAGAAAGAATCCACCGGCTATCACAAGTGCCAGGTATCTTAATGCTGAGAAAGAGAAAGAATCCACCGGCTATCACAAGTGCCAGGTATCTTAATGTTGAGAAAGAGAAAGAATCCACCGGCTATCACAAGTGCCAGGTATCTTAATGCTGAGAAAGAGAAAGAATCCACCGGCTATCACAAGTGCCAGGTATCTTAATGCTGAGAAAGAGAAAGAATCCACCGGCTATCACAAGTGCCAGGTATCTTAATGTTGAGAAAGAGAAAGAATCCACCGGCTATCACAAGTGCCAGGTATCTTCATGCTGAGAAAGAGAAAGAATCCACCGGCTATCACAAGTGCCAGGTATCTTAATGCTGAGAAAGAGAAAGAATCCACCGGCTATCACAAGTGCCAGGTATCTTAATGCTGAGAAAGAGAAAGAATCCACCGGCTATCACAAGTGCCAGGTATCTTAATGCTGAGAAAGAGAAAGAATCCACCGGCTATCACAAGTGCCAGGTATCTTAATGCTGAGAAAGAGAAAGAATCCACCGGCTCACCTTCGTTCCATCAACACTTTGGTCATTGTTGGAAGAAACTTCTCAAACCGAATGTACCCTGTGGGTTCTTCCTCTTCAATCTGTATAAACAGGACACTAGTATTAAATTATTTAAACCAAAACATTATCTATCTATCTATCTATCTATCTATCTATCTATCTATCGAAAACAGGACACTAGTTTTAAATCATTTAAACCAAAAAAATATTTTGTTATAGATAGTTATAGTGATTCATACAAAGGGAGGGTTTACCTCTGCCAGAAGATCATGAAGTTCTCCTTCACTGGGGCAGCAGCCTAGTGAGCGTATAATGGTACCAACCTCCCTACATTTATAGAATAAAATATGCAAATATCATTCACCTGCAAAATGTTACAAATTTATTTTGCAATATAATAGCTGAGCGTGTGCTGGCCAAGCCCTTATATGTATATAATTAACTAACTAACTAACTAACTAACTAACTAACTAACTAACTAACTAAGTAAGTAAGTAAGTAAGTAAGTAAGTAAGTAAGTAAAGTAAGTCCTTTAACTGTCTAGTTAATTGTTAAGAAATGCAAAAGCTTCTGTTTTTAAAACACTCAAAAACTCCACAAAATATGTACAGTAGTAACCTCAAAATGTGCTTTTTTTAAATCATTATAAACTAAAGTATTGGCAAGAAATGTAATTAAGTAACTGACTAATTCCTCCATCTAACTGGTTATTTTTTCCCTTTGTATCTGGAAAACTGAAAGAATGTCTACAAGCAGCCCCTAAAACATCTAATCAATTTCAATGAATTTAATAAACTCACATAGTTTTATTTTAACATTGTTATTATGACTACCACTAAGAGCTATTAAAATACAAGTATTCCTAGGCTGAGGTGGTGGGTTTGTACCACTTTAAAGCAGATGTCCGATACACATTATCATGCTTAGTGTAAACAGTAAAGGCCCCTGAGGCACAGTGGCTTGTACTGTATTGTGTGAGAGTGGTTGGTCTTTCAGAATTGCAAGGTGCTTACAGTCTAGAAGGACATGATGAGTGTCAATGATGTGTAAACTATGACATCTGTGAGTCATTGCTTTATTACTGGTAGCAACACATAGTTTTAAGCAGTTGTACTTTCTAGTACAGGGAAGGTTCTTTGCATTAAATGGCTTCAGAACAAATAGTGTATGTTTGCAGCGCACACACAGTAGCAGTGAAGATATTCAGACCAAATAGTGTATGTTTGCAGCGCACACACAGTAGCAGTGAAGATATTCAGACCAAATAGTGTATGTTTCCAGCACACAGTAGCAGTGAAGATATTCAAACCAAATAGTGTATGTTTCCAGCACACACACAGTAGCAGTGAAGATATTCAGACCAAATAGTGTATGTTTCCAGCACACACACAGTAGCAGTGAAGATATTCAGACCAAATAGTGTATGTTTCCAGCACACAGTAGCAGTGAAGATATTCAGACCAAATAGTGTATGTTTGCAGCACACACACAGTAGCAGTGAAGATATTCAGAACGGGTCAGCAATAGATGTAGCCATTTTAGTAGCAGGCATGTAATTAACTGTTGGTACCCTTATTTTTTTCACCCAAAACCTCACATTGCAGGGTATTTTTTTATTTTTTTTTTATCCCAATGAGATGTAAAACCAACATTAAAAACATATCAATATGCTCACAACCTTAGGCAAACATGCTGTTTCCTTACATGGCAATCTCCAGATTCAAATACTTGAAAGAAAATATTATTAAAACACACAGATGCAAAAGGAAAAATTCAATTCTGGTAAGTATATAGGTTGTACTTTTAATAATCTATAGGCCCCTGTAAATCCAGGTATCCAGCATTAAAGCCCACATAGAAAGCGCTGTAATCAAAGGCGATCTTTTAAAAGATGGTACAAACCTCACATCCACGGTCTTGTTGAACTCATGATCAAACACATCAAAAGCATCTGTGATCTGTTTGTGGATCTCAGATATCATAGCCTCTGAAACAGACAAGTGACAGAGTGTGCTGGTGCAGTGCAGTCTATCACTGTTACATGACTAAACTGCTATTTTAAACATGTGCATTCTACAATCAGGTTGTGTTTAAAAAATTAAAATCAATCATTACTGACATAATTTCCTCCTATACTCCTCCCCTGAGGAACTGAGTGACCAGACAAATGGAAAAGGCTTTCAGTATCTCATATTGCACATAAAGCTCCAATGTACAGCTATGGCCAAAAGTTTTGCATCAACCTATAGAATGAACTCATTCATAAAGTCGAATGAAACCTGCTGAATAATGTCACGTTAATATATCGAATTACATATCGCTTTGTAGTTTTCCATATACTTAACGAAAAACTGACAAAAATCAAAAAATGTGACAGTTCAAAGTCTAACATTAAAAACTGCACTGCTATTATGGCTTCCGGTAGACTTTTGCCATACCGTGTCGTTTTGTAGTTTCTTTGATTACGTGGTGTTAAAAAAAGCAAATAATTCATTTTTTTTTTTAAATTAGCGGTATGCAAATGATTTTAATGAGCAGCCTTATAACTATTTGCTAATAATAACTAAAGACTGGAGTGTTGGAGCATGTATTGTTCTTTTACCTGTATTAGGATCCTTGCTCGATTGTACCCGCTCAAATGTATTAATGTAGGCAAACAAATATCGAAGACATAGGCATATGCAATCAATAATAACCCGAAACGTTACTCGTTTGTGATCAATGATATGGTCTTTAATTTACCCTAGAAATGGGTTTATGAAAAAGTCAGTAGCACTAGCCTGCTAAGTTGGGGTTTGAATGATAAACTAACTCGACACAGCGTTTCTGTTCAGTTATAACTGCACATCACTCAGCAACCTTTCACAGCCAGGTTACCAACTGCATATAACTTAATTCGCTGGAATGTACTCATCAGCGACAACTACGTAGTACTACCAAATAACATCGAAATACTTTAAAAGTTTTATATGAAAATGTATAAATTGTGGGTACAAACCTGCGCTTTCTTTCTCTTCAGCCATTGTGTTTACTTCTCGTTGCCGGGATACCGTATGTTTCTTCCCACAGGGGCGATCCAACAAGCCGTCGGTGTTTGGAAAAGGATGGCTTGCATTTATATTCCTGTGACTTTCCCATTGATAAACGATATCGGTGTTATTTAATTGCTGTATATTTAACCTATATTTTACATGTATGTGTTTGTGTCACGTGTTCACTATCTTTACTATAAGTTAACTGCTCTTAGTCGAACTCGCTCTTAAATGTAATTATTTACTGTATTCTTTATTTTCCTCTTATTTGAATTTGATCTCACTTTCTACTGATTTTACTGTACTTTACAACTGCTCTTATCTGTATGTGATATTCTGTAATGGGATTTTCTGCACTGATATTTTGTAATAACTGTAAGTCACCCCTGATAGCGTAAGAAATAAATAAATAAATAAATAATAATAATAATAATAATAATAATAATAATAATAATAATAATAATAACACCGTGTAACAATTTTTTTTTTTTTTTTTTTTTTGGTTTCTGGGTAGTAAGTGTTATTTCCTAATTGCTTATGCCTCAAAAGTATAGAAAATGGCTATTATTCCCTACAAACTTTGCTTTTGTGACCAGGACAGTGATATTTTGAAATTTACCTATTTTCCAGAACATTCCAGATAGATTCAGTGCTGAGTAAACTTGGAGTAACTTCTAGAACTTTCTAGAACTTTCCTGTAATATAAATAGTAGTATAAATACAGGGGCCTTAAGCCCACCAGTTCAGTTTAGTTCTAGCTGCCTAAGTGGATACATATCTGCATTTTTCTGAGATGGCATCAAGAGGCTGCAAGCAACCGGCAGACGCATTTTGCTATGTCTGCGGCCAATTTATCAAGACAAGAGCGAAAAAGTACTCTGTGGAAGCATCTGCTAAGATGTGTGAGGCCTACAAGGCATATTTCGGCATGCCTGTCAGGGATCAAGACAAACCCTGGGCACCTCATTTCACCTGCGAGCACTGCAAAAAAACTCTGGAAGGTAAGATGGACAATTGTTGCTCGGAATTTTATGTTATAAAATTTGTTAAAATTTTTAAAATTGTAAAAGTTTTTAATTTTAAAATGTTTTACAATTTTCAATGTTATTGAAAAAATATGTCATATATGAAAAATGTTGCGAGAATCTCTTACACATTAGTCATGTGTGAAATAAATGTATTTTTGTAGGATGGTACAGAGGGGAAAAGAGAGCCATGAAGTTCGCTATCCCAAGAATTTGGCAGGAACCCACTGACCACTCAAGCAACTGCTACTTCTGCATGGTGGACTCTTCCAAACGTCGGACTGGCAAGAATGCACCTGCTATCACGTATCCGGACCTTCCTTCATCCATCGCCCTGGTGCCACACTGCCATGAGCTCCCCGTACCCACTCCTCCGGAGAGAGAGCAGCCGTCTTTAGAAGACAGCAGCAAGTCAGAGAGCAAGGAAGACGTTGTAGATCCAGATGACAATTTCAGAGTTGGAGCTGAGGAGAGAAACCCATACTACCCCAACCAAAAAGACCTCAACGACTTGATTAGAGATCTTGGTCTCACCATGTCCAATGCCGAGCTTTTGACGTCTAGGCTCAAGCAGTGGAACTTGTTGGATGAAAGTGTGCAAGTCGCAGATCAGAGGAAGCGTCACCAACCTTTTTCCAGCTTCTTCACCCGTCAAGATGGGCTCTGCTTCTGCCACAATGTGACCAGTCTGTTCGAGGCAATCGGAATCGCCTGTAACCAGAATGAGTGGCGCCTCTTCATTGACAGCTCATCCAGGAGCCTCAAAGCCGTGCTGCTCCATAATGGTAACAAGTACCCGTCTCTTCCCCTGGCTCACTCGGTGCACCTCAAAGAGGATTACAACAGCATCAAGACCTTGCTGGACGCCTTGAAGTATGATGAGTACGGCTGGGAGGTCATAGGAGACTTTAAAATGGTGGCATTCCTGATGGGTCTCCAAGGCGGTTTTACCAAGTTTCCCTGCTATCTTTGCCTTTGGGACAGCAGGGACACCAAGGCGCACTACCACAGGTGGGACTGGCCACAGTGGACCGAGTTCTCTGTGGGGAGGAACAACGTCAAGTGGGAGCCACTGGTGGACCCCCGGAAGGTGCTGATGCCACCACTGCACATCAAATTGGGCCTTATGAAACAATTTGTCAGAGCTCTAGATAAGCAGCCTTCAAGTACCTTCAAGACTTCTTCCCTAAGCTGTCTGAGGCAAAGGTCAAAGTCGGTGTCTTCGTCGGACCACAGATAAAGAAGATCCTGGAGTGCAATGAATTCCCCTAGAAGCTCACTAGTAAGGAGAAAGCGGCTTGGAACAGCTTTGTCGCAGTGGTTCGGGGCTTCCTGGGCAATCACAAGGCCGAAAACTATGTGGAGCTGGTTGAGACTCTGGTGAAGAACTACGGCACAATGGGCTGTAGGATGTCCCTCAAAATCCATATCCTTGATGCTCATCTTGATAAATTCAAGGAGAACATGGGAGCGTACTCAGAGGAGCAAGGCGAGCGCTTCCACCAGGATATACTGGACTTTGAACGCCGCTACCAAGGACAGTATAACGAGAACATGATGGGAGACTACATTTGGGGGCTGATTCGTGAAAGTGATTTACAGTATAATCGTAAATCTCGAAAAACTACTCACTTCTAAATCTTTTGTATAAATACTTTAGTATAAATACATGTTAATTTGGATTCATATGTTGTTTTTTTCTGACTTTATGTGAACGAAAAGACACAAATTCACCCGTTTTCTCATTGGAAATAGGTAAATTTCAAAATATCACTGTCCTGGTCACAAAAGCAAGGTTTGTGGGGAATAATAGCCATTTTCTATACTTTTGAGGCATAAGCAATTAGGAAATAACACTTACTACCCAGGAACAAAAAATTGTGTTACATAGTGTAATAATAATAATAATAATAATAATAATAATAATAATAATAATAATAATAATAATAATAATAATAATTTCGGGTTACCAAATTTCCATTTTCAAATACCTTTTTTTTCAATTCACTGACGCCGTAGCATGTCTATTAAAATAACAGTATAACAACACAATCATAATTAAAAATTAAACATCGGGTGTATTTATTGCAGATATATTGCATATTGTCATCCAATCAAAACATGTTAAATGTACAAAAAGCCAGATTAGTAAAGATTAGCTATTATCATTTAAACATACACAATCAGAACGATTAAACAAACAAACTATCAAACAGTTTATTTTATTTTTGAATGGCAGCGGTAATACAACCTAATACATTACTCTGATGTTAACTTGCTGAGCACGCGAATACAAGAGCAAAACCGGCACGATTTAGCGATTTTAGCCACCGGAACAAAAAAGTAAGGCTGAAAACTGGGACAAGCACAGTGTTCTGTGATGTCTGATAACCCTAACAGGTGGCCAAGTTACCCCCAAATTATTATTATTATTATTATTATTATTATTATTATTATTATTATTTTAAATAGACTTTGATAGTGTTTTGTTGAATATTGTTATCATTGTATTATTCATACAAGTACAAAGTATTATTGATTGATTGATTGATTGATTGATTGATTTTGCAGTATACAAATATAAACCTAAGGTCGTAATTATAATTAGAAGAATCAAGCTATTATGTATGTGCCATTTGCACAATTTTTGTTAGAAGGAAATCTGGCAGTTTTACAAAACTAGTGAGTAACTAGCCATGTTATGTAGTGGGGTCTTACTTTTGTATCGTACCTGTTTTCTGGTGTGCTTTGGTTTCATGATACACTAGCTTACATGGTGATCACCCGGAAGTTGGTCAGAGGTTTCTTAACGGTACTTCTATAATTGCTCATTCATCCTTGTTGTGCATGATATAGCTTACATGGTGATCACCCGGAAGTTGGTCAGAGGTTTCTTACCGGTACTTCTATAATTGCTCATTCATCCTTGTTGTGCATGATATAGCTTACATGGTGATCACCCGGAAGTTGGTCAGAGGTTTCTTACCGGTACTTCTATAATTGCTCATTCGTTCTTGTTGTCCTCGCGCGAAACTTTTACTTCAGAGTTATTCTTGTTCATTTTGATTGTGAAGCATCTGGTTGTTTTTCTGTTTGATGTTTTTCCTTTTTTAAAGCAATACAAAGAATCAGCGTATCACAGTCTACCATTCGACCAAATTATAGTGGAATAGTTGAATGTTTACAAAAAGCTGGCTTATTTTGAAGACTCAGTGTTGACAGGTATGCGGGACCGCTGTGCTGCTGATACAGATTTGTTATTAATATTTTTGTTTTTCTTGAAAGAGGGAGCGATTATCTTTTAAATGGTACCTATATATTTATTGAGCAAGCTGTGTAAGTTAAAACACACAGAAAAATGACACGCTGCTTTGTCAGCTATACCACGAATAAGGAACCGGGAATAATTAACGAACTTCCAGGTGGTCTCTGAACCCTGGAGTGCACATAGCTTTGTGGCGTGGCCTGTACTTCAAGCAGGCCCGTCAAGAGAAACGTGGGGCCCGGCACATCATGTGGACTGGGTGCCCCACCATCACCTCCCATCCCCCGTCGTATTTTTATGTTTAAACAGAAAAAAATACGAATAGATTGTATTAATCAGTTTACCTCATTTAAAGATATCTTAAAAAGGTTAATAATCCAAACAGGTATACCTGACACATAGTAATAACCAGTCGTCTCCTTTGTGAGCGATTGACACCATTAGTGTGCTTTTTACGTCCAGAGGCCATATTTTGAATAAAACTGATGATTTTCCTCAAATTAAAAGATGCATAATAAAGTATTATGTCATTTATTTCCACATGCTTTGGGAAAAAATACACTATAAAGCATTTAAAGTGAAAATCATGCTTATTTTTTCAGCAAAATGCTGCATTTAGCAACGTCCCTATTCATCTGTTTACTAAATCCATTATGAAAATGTATAACATGTTACCATTATAACAGTAAACAAGTCAGCACTTTGTTTCTCAACTATACATGAATACTGGAGGTGAGATAAGACACTGTGGTCCTGTCCAGTAATGGAATCATTTTGGTAGAAGGTACTGAGCACTCTATTTTTATCCTTGGCTGTGACATCCCTGCACTGTGTTTACAAGGTGACCTTTCATGCTTTGACGTTTAAAATAATAATAATAATAATAATAATAATAATAATAATAATAATAATAATAATAATAATAATAATAATAATAATAATTACTATCGCTTACAATTGCTAAAATAGTAATTTTATTAAACTGGAAAAAGAGAACTAACATACCAATCCTCCAGTGGCTAAATATAATGTTTGATCATGCATCTGTGGAGAGACTAACAGCAAGGCTGCAGGATAAATACAATGAATTTATTACAATATGGGACCCTTTTTATTCACATATCGCTCAGGAGCGATAATGCTTTTTATGGATTTATTTACACACCTATCTTTTTTTTGTATACCAGGCCTGTCACTGTTCCTAAGTTCACTGTCATCTGTTACTGAGGAGAACCCCCCCTCCCCCCCCCACAAAATAATGGATTATCCCACAAATCACACGATCTTCAGCATGTGACCATATCATCAAGGAAGAATATACATGAAAACACCTGCAGGCATGTCTAAGTAATTGTTCATATATTTTTAAAGATAACTTGTCTTGGGGCACGTAGGGTACTTTATACGTGTCAACCATGTTACATGAAGTAAATCAGAAAACCTACATTTTTACAAAAATATATTGTTTGTTTTCTAAACCCTGTGAAGTCCTTTACCACAAGCACAACATGTGCTCCTGTATCTGTTTACCTCATGGGACATAAAGGCCAAATTGTACTACATGTCAACCATGTTACTGGTCAACTTTGTTACATGTTTACAGTGACAGAGCTGACTGAAGGTAACGCTGTTGACTTTTTAAATAAAAGTGTACCTGTTGTTGCTAATTGTTTTATCCCATATATCATTGTTTCCATGTTTTAATTATATGTTTCTTACTTATACCTTACTGTAGTCTTTTTTTTGCTCTTACTTGAATTTGCTCTTATTGTGCTTTCATAACTGCTCTTATCTGTATTATGAAATTCTGTAATGTGATATTTTATAATGTGATAACTTGTAATGTGATATTTTATAAGGTGATACTTTGTATTGTGATATTTTGTAACAATTGTAAGTCGTCCTGGACAAGGGTGTCTGCTAATAAATAAATAAATAAATAAATAAATAAATAAATAATAATAACTTGCTTTGTTGATTTGACAATAGGGAAGAGAATGATACACCCTAATATTTTGTGGCGATCATACCAATACCTAACCCTTTTCTATACATAAGAACATAAGAACATAAGAAAGTTTACAAACGAGAGGAGGCCATTCAGCCCAACTTGCTCGTTTGGTTGTTAATAGCTTATTGATCCCAGAATCTCATCAAGCAGCTTCTTGAAGGATCCCAGGGTTTCAGCTTCAACAACATTACTGGGGAGTTGGTTCCAGACCCTCACAATTCTCTGTGTAAAAAAGTGCCTCCTATTTTCTGTTCTGAATGCCCCTTTATCTAATCTCCATTTGTGACCCCTGGTCCTTGTTTCTTTTTTTAGGTCAAAGAAGTCCCCTGGGTTGACATTGTCTATACCTTTTAGGATTTTGAATGTTTGAATCAGATCGCCGCGTAGTCTTCTTTGTTCAAGACTGAATAGATTCAATTCTTTTAGCCTGTCTGCATACGACATGACTTTTAAACCCGGGATAATTCTGGTCGCTCTTCTTTGCACTTTTTCTAGAGCAGCAATATCCTTTTTGTAACGAGGTGACCAGAACTGAACACAATATTCTAGGTGAGGTCTTACTAATGCATTGTAAAGTTTTAACATTACTTCCCTTGATTTAAATTCAACACTTCTCACAATATATCCGAGCATCTTGTTGTCCTTTTTTATAGCTTCCCCACATTGTCTAAATGAAGACATTTCTAAGTCAACATAAACTCCTTGGTCTTTTTCATAGTTCCCTTCTTCAATTTCAGTATCTCCCATATGATATTTATAATGCACATTTTTATTGCCTGCATGCAATACTTTACACTTTTCTCTATTAAATATCATTTGCCATGTGTCTGCCCCATTCTGAATGCTGTCTAGATCATTTTGAATGACCTGCTGCAACAGTGTTTGCCACTCCTCCTATTTTTGTGTCTGCAAATTTAACGAGTTTGCTTACTATACCAGAATCTAAATCATTAATGTAGATTAGGAATAGCAGAAGACCTAATACCGATCCCTGTGGTACACCACTGGTTACCTCGCTCCATTGTGAGGTTTCTCCTCTAATCAGTACTTTCTGTTTTCTACATGTTAACCACTCCCTAATCCATGTGGAGTAGGTTAGTTAGACATGATCTTCCTTTCCTAAAACCATGCTGACTGTTTATTCACTGGACTTGAACTGCTTAAATTTCAATAAAAACTGGAAAAATGGGAGTGTTCTAAAACTTTTGACCGGTAGTGTAGGTAATGTTCCATTTTAGATCTCATATAATAGAAGTCAGGCTTATTGGTCTAGTTACCTGGTTCGGTTTTGTCTCCCTTTTTGTGGATCAGTATTACGTTTGCTATTTTCCAGTCTGTCGGTACAACCCCTGTGTCAAGAGACTGTTGCATGATCTTGGTTAGCGGTTTGTAAATAACTTCTTTCATTTCTTTGAGTACTATTGGGAGGATCTGATCTGGCCCAGGGGATTTGTTTATTTTAAGAGCTCCTAGTCCCTTTAACACTTCTGTCTCTGTTACAAATAACCACACCCCAGCCCACCCAATAGGATAAAGTACTAAGAAATTCTAATCATAATAATAAGAACACAGCTGACTATTTAGACATCAATGACAATTAATATCAAAACTGGTATTTAATAAAAGTTATTCTCATGCGCTGTGTTAAATATTTGTGTTTAATTTTTATTTTTATTTTGTTAATAATATAGCACTACATTTAGCATACAGCTGTGTCCAAAAGTTTGGCATCACCTGAAATGTTAGGATTGAGACATCATTAAAAAAAAAAACTATATGAACACAATTTAGATATTTTATTTAACATCATCAAAGACACTACACAATGATACCGCAAAAGTCTAACAGAAGTCATAACAGTAGTACAGTATTTCATGTAAGATTTCTAAATTTCACGTTTCAATTGTTGCAATTTTTTCTTTACGTATACGGAAAACTACAAAACGGTATGTAATTCAATATGTTAACGTAACATTATTAAGCAGGTTTCATTCGACTTTATGTTTTTAGTTAATTCTATAGGGTGGTGCAAACGTTTTGGCCATCGCTTTAGTATATTGTTTGTTGTGTTGGAGTAAAACCCAATTACATAAAGGAATTACGGTAGTCACCGCCCTCTTATTCCCCTATACTGCCCGTAATACGGTAGGGGTATATTACGTGTGTGTGGCGGTCGTCTGTCGCGCTGTTGTTTGGCGCAGTATAAATTATTGGTGGCTCTTACTCGTTGTTCTCTCGTCTGCAAGGCTTGCTTGCTTTTTATTTTAGTCTAAAACCCCAGGATTCAGCGTGACGACACAATAGAAAATGAGTTCCATTAACGTGAAAAAGCTGAAAGTAAACGACTTGAAGGACGAGTTGAAAAAGCGTCAGCTCTCCGACAAGGGGCTGAAGGCCGAACTGATGGACCGGCTGCAGGCCGCACTCGACGAGGAGGCCAAAGCCGGCGGAGGGTTCACGGAGCCTGGCGGCGAAGAGAACGGGGCGGAGGAGGCAGGCGGCAACGAGGAAATGGGCGAGGAACTGGAAGAAGCAGCCGGCGAAAACATGGAGGCTGGTGAGGAGGAAGGAGGCGGGGGAGAAGCAGATACAGATACAAATGCAAATGCCGCCGCTGCTGTCGCTGAAGCCGACAGGGAAGGGCAGGAGTTTATCGATGATGAGATGGGAGAGAGAGAAGATGAGGAAGACGAAGACGCCGGTGTTGAAATGGATAAGTTCGACGACGATGAGGATGTTGGGATCGAGGTGGACAAGTTTGACGATGAAGACGAGGCCCCCGGATCACAATCTACTGAAGGTTAGTCCCGTCTTAAAACACCGAAATCACGTGTCCCCATACAGCCTTGCCGGTTTAAGCACAGTCTGACACACGAATTTCATGATGTGCTGTAGAAAGTAGAATAACCGCAGTGCTGGGTTGTATTGACACGGGCGTCGTCAAGTTTAAAGTGCTTGGTTTGAGTCGGAGGTCAGACACTTCTCTGACGTGTTGTGCTATTTGTAGCTTCTTGGTGCCAGACAAAGATGCACATGGTGTAGCTCGAATAATACCCACTGAAATGGTGGACGGCGGCTGCTTTTCCCAGTGAGCCTCGCATGACCCATTGTTTTAAAGGAAGGAAAGTCCCTCTGCAGGAGGCCTTTATAGCGTTTATTGACCAGGTTTAACATAAATATAGCTTTATTTGTGCCTCATTTATATACAATATGCTGGCTTGCTTTACATTTGTATTCCGTTTGAACAAATACAATACTAGGCCTACTTCCTCCGTGCTATGCCTTTCCGGAGCAAATGTGTGTTTGGGTAGCAGCTTTCACGGTTTTGATATCGTTCTGTATTTCCAGGTCTTTAAATACAGCATTATTGTTATTTTTTTATAGATGTTTTAAGGCAGCTTGGCCCCTCACGTTCTTTTCCTCATGAAATGGCGTCTTGGCGGACAGTTACGGGGTTTGCAAATATGTTTTGTAGCCTTTGGCGCTATTGCACTTGTCAACACTTAAGGTGTGTGTTAAATCTTCACTATGCGGCGGAAAATGCAATCTTACACGGGTTTGGATGTGTGCCTTTGCAAAATGTGATTTATTATTATTATTTTTTATTTCTTAGCAGACGCCCTTATCCAGGGCGACTTACAATTGTTACAAGATATCACATTATACATTATTTCACATTATACAGATATCACATTATTTTTACATACAATTACCCATTTATACAGTTGGGTTTTTTACTGGAGCAATCTAGGTAAAGTACCTTGCTCAAGGGTACAACAGCAGTGTCCCCCACTGGGGATTGAACCCACAACCCTCCGGTCAAGTCCAGAGCCCTAACCACTACTCCACACTGCTGCCCCAAAAATGTGATTTATATTAGCGTGGATCCCGCTTTGTCATTCGCACTGTCTCGAGTACACGTAGATAAGTTAGGTGTTTTGAGGAATATATATATATATATATATATATATATATATATATATATAATTAATTAAATACTAACGTAAGATTAATGTGCAAGTGGGAAAACTAAACGTATCCCATTTGAAACATGAATGAGAAATCCTGTTTTAATCTGAATGAATGGTACATAGCCTTTCCCATGGCTGTGCCTGTATTTAACCAGCAGCATTTGCTCATTTTGATTCAATATTTATGGTGTTATATATTGATGTTTTTATTGTAATAGGAGAAGCTGGGAAAGACCAGAAAGCCGACCAGAAGAACAAGAAAGGTGTAAAACGACGCCGCGAAGAGCATGGAAGAGGCTATTTTGAATTTATTGAGGAAAACAAATATAGCAGGTGAGGTTGTGGTAAGACGGTTCTGAAGAGCCCGATTTAATATGGCTGTTTGGTTATAGGTACGTTTATTAGGGTAATGCTGGCTGATCCCCTGCATTGTGGGTGACAAAGGAACCAAAGATAACAGTAACAGCTGTGGGGAGGGGGAGGGGCATTGTTTGGGGCAGATGCAAATGGGATGCCGTTTTTAAATATGCAAAAAATGTTCTACAAGAATCTGGGAGCAAGCAGGGTATGAGGGCAGAGCAGGGGTGAAAGCTGTAATGTGGGGGAAGAATGCATTTAGGGGCCCCATAATAATAATAAAACCAACAAACTTAAACAAAACAAAAAACCTCTGGCGTTGCATGAATAAACCTAGAGAAGCAGCATATATCACATAGGATTCAATTTTGCAAAGATATCAACCAGGACATCAAAATCCAACCTTCTTATTTATTTTATTTTATTTATAAAGATTTCAGTTGCCATTAGAAGCAGAGCTCGGATGAGGATTGGTCATGAAACTGACCACACATTTTTTTGTCCACTTTGTCACCTCTAATCAGAATAACAGCTTCGTTTACATTTTTGCAATCTGAGTATTAACAATTGAACACAGTATTAAATAATGTTTCCCACATGTACATCTGTTTTTATGAATGAAAAAGAAAAAAACGTAAATGAACATTCAAGCAAAGCATGACTAGAAATGTCACAAAAGTCTAGCTTTAAAAGTTAATGTGTCAATAAAATCGTGTTCATTTAAATGGAATGCTACACTTCATTTACATAAACGTTGTATGTATGCAATTGTTGTATCCCTGAAAAGGCAATGATTGAAAAAGTCCAACAATAACTTTACAGTAATACTCCACTGAAATGACATGCTTACTCTTTATATCAGTAAAATTGCAAGTATCCTTTTAGAGATGTACCAGCTCAAAAAGAGAATAAAAACTACCGGTGGCAGGAGTGTAGTGTTTCGTTACTGTCTTCGACTCTGTAACTTCTTAATTAGTTGAAATGGCACTGGCTGTTTTGCTATTTTGAAATCAACTTAGTTGCTGTGATGTGGTAGATCTTAGAAGCTAAGCACTTTTACTGACAAGTTCGCTAAATACATCATAAACACTTGAACATAATTATTAGTAAAACATACACATTTAGTTATATGTAATTGAGCCTGCTTGCGATCTATACAGTAAGCTTGCATTGCAGCAGCACCAACTGCAGCGGACAAAGCTTTATTTAACAGTCACTGTACCAAGCAGGTTATCAGTCACATTTTACTACTACTAAAAAATATTAATAATACTAATAATATGAACTTGTGCTTGTCAAGTGACCCCAGAGACTGGTTATGCCTCCATGATAAGAGTCTCTTGCACAGTTTGCATTCAAATTTTTTTTTGGTCGTATGGGCATTTAACAAAAAAATCCCAAACAGCAGAGGGGTTTCGAGACGTTTCTTTCAATACAGCTTCGCCTTACGCTAAAACGCTTTGCTGTCGAGACGGCGAATGAAGAAATGAAAGGTTTGCCTCTGGATAACACGAGCTGGAGCGGAGAGGGGGCGGACGGTGCTCAGTTTTTGAAATTAAAATTAGTGTTAGCGTGTATTTTGTATGTTTTAAACATTCTACTGTACATTAGGCATTCAGTACATATTTTACTGAATACAGCCATTAGAAGTACAAGCCCACTGTTTTAGATACTATACCCTGCTCCATACACGCCATGTAGAGTTGCTGCTTATAACGATTTGGTAGCGGATTTTAATAACATTTGGTTATGTAATATGCATTATACAAATCAAAAAGATGGAATTTTGCATGCAAGTGACGTTTAATGTGTAAGATTTATAGTATTCACACATTGTCAAACAGTTTGTTAACAGGATGGAAAAAAAAAAAAAAACACAGTACGTGAACCAGTCTAATGAACCTTCAGAGGTTTAAAACAATCTTCAAGTCCCTGGCTAGCGAACGATCCTTCGGACACAGCCCTAGTTACATTGTCAGGCTAGTCCCTGCACTTTTGATGTCCCAAAGCATGAACACTATTCCTTCTTAAGCTTTTTAACTTTTCCAGGGCCGGCACCAGGTTTTTGTGGCCCCAGTGCCTCCCCCATCTTCACCACCAAATCAATAAAAGCTTACGCAATTAACAGAAAACAGAACACACACTTTACAGAAATATTTTTTGTAAGTGTACATTTAATGCCACCCTTGAACTTCTCATAGAAACTGCCACCCCCCCCCCCCCCCCCCATGACATCACAGCTTCTATTACTTTGTCAGTTTTCTTTTTTACCTTTTCATTTTTATTCATTGCATTTAATGGGATGCATACACAATACGAACATCAGTGTTTACAATGAGAGTCAGGCTCTTAGCACACACAGATGTTGCTTTGCAGTAGTGATGGGTGCTCCTGATTTATTTATTTATTCTTTTGTCTCCAGGGCCAAGTCTCCACAGCCACCTCTTGAGGAGGAAGATGAAGAGTTTGATGATACAACAGTTTGCTTAGACACCTGTAAGTGTCTTCATTTTAATCTGAGTGATTCATTATTGTCATGAACTGCATGCACAGTGCAAATACTGTTTTATTTTTTTAACTCTTAAGATGTTTCTATAGAATTTTGTGAACACCTTTTTGGATTGATATGAAAACTGTTTACACACGGGTGAGAGTTTTCTGTCTGTTGGGGCATGAAGTTAAGATATGAAGGGCAAGGCAATGTTGTGAAGATTCAGGGGCACCAAGGCAATTCCAGGGGGCAGAAAGGCAAATATAAATCCAACCCAAGGGCATGATTTCATACTCATTCATAAAACAACAAACAATAAATACAGAGAGCATGTTATGTTGTTGAAATGTTAATTCAAACGAACACAAATGGTGTTTTCGGAGTGATTCACACATTGTTACAAAAATAAAAAATATAGGTCATTTTTCTATTGTAAAAATAAAATGGTGTAAAAATATCCAATTTAAAAACGAACTTTCATAATGAAAAAAAATACAAAGGGTAATTTGGCAAAAAATAAATATTCAAGGTATATTTACTAAACTCGGTTAGCCTGTTAACAAGAGCTAAATATAGCGCTTGTCTGTGTCCTGTAATTAAAGCTTTTTAAAAACCTCTGCCATGTGTTTAAGGTAAGCAAGTTCAACTGGATTTCATATACATGCTGTCCGCTGGTGAAGCGAACATTTAGTCAGTGCATTTTTAAATGCTAATAGTATTCTTTCAGAAATTGAGATTTTCACTGAGAATTGGATATTATTATTATTATTATTATTACAATAAGTCCTCTTTTTTTATAGAACATGGTATAAAAAACTCATTCAAAGAAATCCCGATGTTTTAAGACACATTTTGATAAACAGATTGGCACTCTCCAGTTTTCATGTTCCTGCCGTCACTAGCCTTTGCCTTGTGTTGTGTAAAATCTGACAAATTTCCAGTGTAAACATAACAGTAAATTAAGAAAAAAAATCAACCCCACTGTCCAAAGGAGAAAAAAATATTTCAAAACTACATTAACATTATGGGCCTATAGAAATAATTTGATCTCTCTTTTATTTTGCTGTTGGTTCCAATTTCTGAATTACGTGGCCCAGCTTCTGCTAGCGAAAGCAGCAGTCCCTTCCAGTGTGCCGCGGCTGCAGAGATGCAGTTCAGTTTTTGCGATCCTATTTTTATCCTAACTTTACATGACTTGGCATAGCCTCTTCATTTGAAGAAGTTTGATTATGGGAAGGCCCTGGTAAAGTTCAGAAATGAAAAAGAAAGAAGGAACTTCCGCACAACAGCTCCAAAAAGGTGACTTCTGTAATGTGGGGGGATGGGATCTTGTTTCTACCAGGTAATTTCACAAGACATAATTCTTGCTGACTGGATACCAAATGATAACTTTATTTTTACATTCTTTTGTTCTGAAATGCAAGGTCTGTAAACTGTCGGCATGTATAACAATACGGTGGCTGTGTTCATTCTAAATCATAAAGCATCACCCCCTCACTAAAGAAAATGTCTCTTTTAAAATGGACCCGCAGTAAGTCCTGGAGCAAACCCTGTATTTCAAAAACTGTTTGTTTTCGAGCCTCAAGTGTGATTTATGTTGTTGGTCCATCTGGTAAAATAAGTTGCAAGTGAAGTCATTTCTGAAATTTTGTTTTCTACAAAGTCAAGTTCATATTTGGTACTGAAAGTGCTCCAAAATAGCTCAGAATGCATCAGAGAGAGCATGTACAACCACAGAGCTTCGGGGGGCCTAGGTGGTGCCCAGACCACCTCGCCGAAGGATTAGTTTGTGAAAATTGATTGTTGGCCAGTGTACAGCTTCATAATATCAAATTTGGACAGTATGTTAACCATCAAGTACACCACGGTTATCGTCGTACTGCGGTAGCAAGTCATTTTTTTGTAATCTGTTTTTAAATGGCTATTTAAAGAAATACTCAAGTCCATTTTTTAACAAGAAAAATAACTTTTAAAGTTTTAAAATAAATACAACACACTGGTACTACAGTTCTATCAGACAGTACCTAACTGGAAGTAGTGTTCACTCCAGCTCACACAGGCTCAGCAAAATAATGCTGCTTTTTTATTTCAAATTACTGTGGAGAAGCACCAAAATATGAACATGTAAGGATAAGGATGTGACCACTGCAACTGAATACCCTCTTCATCTTTATCGGTTTGGACGGCAGCCTATTAGTTAAGAGAACCAAAGTGTTACCTAGCAACAGCCAATCGAGTGCGTTAAGACATGCAGTGCCCGCCCATTGATCTCAGCAGAGTGCAAAACGTGATGAGAAGACGGCGTCTGCAAAGTGTTTGTGTGGGGGTGTTTTTTTTGTTTGGACACAGCAACGAATACAAAAGAAAGACAAGTTAAGTTGGGTATGACGCCGTTGCAAAGTTAAGTGGCATCTAGGGGACTTTTTTATTTTTTTAAATTGGAATAAATACATAATACATTTTTGAATACATAAAACCAAAATCCTTACAACTCTCAACTCGAGGAGACGGAAACAATACCGTTTAAAATGAAACGTAATACAAATGCCTGTAGCATCATAGACTTAGTTATATAGTAGTAAATAGACTTTTTGATTCTCTGCATTGGTGTGTGCTTACTGAGTTTCTCTTGACTGATACGATAGGTAATAGCTGCTGTTACGGTTTGGTAAATTAATAGGAATGCAGTGATGAAGTTACAGTGCCTTGTTCCTGCCGAGTATTTGTGTTTCATTTACTGACAATCACGTTTGCTAGTGATCATTGTTTAGTAGGGCGCTTTGTATTAAATATGACGTCACTTATTTAATAGCCTACTTGGATAATCTCATGCATGGCAGTTTTCAGAACTTGATGTCTGTCTGTTCATTACTTGGTTCTAATGAACACAGTGGCTCACCGATGGACAAACGGTGAATAAAAATAAATAAAAGGCACCCATATCACCTTAAACCATGTGAACCCGGTAATCATGGTATAGAAAAATGGTTGCGGTTTCAAAACTGGCAGTTTATACCGTGGTTTACCGTAAAACCAGTGACATCCCTACTTCATAATGGAGGGTGAATGAAAAGGATCACTGAATTACCATTGAACCGCCACCACTCACAACTCCCTAAGAGTAATGGAAACAGAATTGAGCAGAATATTAAACAGGACAGAAATTGTATTAAATATTAACAAGTTAAAGATCCCATATCAATCTTGATTAATTCAGGTTAAGTTGTTTTTTGAAGTGGTGTAGTATTTTGTTTTATTTGGCACTACATTCTCTTTTTAAACATACAAAATGCAAGGCTAGAATATAACCTGGCAGTTAGTTAATAATGTGGTATAATGACAATGCAGTGTTTGACATTGTAGGCAGGGCTCAGCCTCCCGTTACCATGGTGTCTAGCTACTGAAAGATTCCAGGGTCATATTGGCTGTAAGAGCAGGGCTGGCATGAGAGTTGTAGACAATAGGAGATGCTTGGCACTGAAAGAGCAGAGAAAGAAGAGGTTGGAGGAGCAAAAGGGCAGGGAGTAGAACACAGGGGAAAGCCCCAAAAGGTAACTTAGTAATGTAATAAGAGCTAGTTCCCCTTTTAGAACTGTTTTTTAATTGTATAGCTATTCTCATTGGGCTCTTAACTCTTTCCCTGTCAGACAAGTACATTCTTTTATATTGGGATTTCATAAACTTGTTTCCAAAAGTGTGCCACCCTCCAGACAAGTGTGCAAACGCATGTACTTGCAGTGCTTTTTGAGATCAAAATCTTTTCTACATTTAACAATTTATTTTTAAAATGGTGTGCTGCACCAGCGAACCATACGAGTTAAACGAAGGCAAGTCTTTCAATAAGTGGATGTGAACAGATTCTTAAAGTGGTGCCTTTTTCAGGAATTAGGCCCGTGTGTTGTAAGAAGTGTGTCAAACTGGAGCTTGAATGTTGAGTTGTTCTTTTGGTACCTGTTGTAACTTCTTCATTTTGAATGATTTCAGATAACAGTGACCTTCACTTCAAAGTCTCAAGAGATCGGTACAGCGCATCCTCTTTGACCATGGAGAGCTTTGCCTATCTCTGGGCTGGAGGAAGAGGTTCCTACGGAGTTACAAAAGGAAAAGCCTGCTTTGAAATGAAGGTAACCGTGAATCAGCCAGTCAACTGAAACCACCAAGACTCAAGATCTATGAGCAGACATCCAGTCTGTTTACTGAAAGTCTGACAGTTTGTCCACCTAGGCTATTGCTACTAAATGAAGGATTGTACGAATGGTTCTTTAATTCTGTTTTCTGCCCTACATCAGATTACAGAGAAGATTCCAGTGAAGCATGTGTCAAGCAAGGGGATTGAAATTCATGAAGTGCAGGTTGGCTGGTCTCTGCAAAACGGCAGCATGCTGCTTGGTAAGTTTAACTAATTGCTATTGAAGCAAAAGCTTCGACCTTGGAGAGGACAGTGTAAGTTAATTCTTGGTGTTGGTTCAGAGAATGGTGGATTGAACGGTGTGCTTGATTGTATTCCCAACCTATTCAGAAAGAAGTTGCACCCCGATTGATTTTAGGACCTTTCCTTGTTTTAAGCTCCTCTGGTACTGATGTTTACCTCTTTCAGGTGAGGAAGAGTTTTCCTATGCGTATTCAGCAAAGGGAAGGAAGACCACTAACTGTGTCACAGAGGACTTTGGAGAGACGTATGATGAAGAGGATGTTATCGGTTGCTTTATTGTAAGACTTTGATTCCTCCAGCAAAACCGTATTAAATGTCTATTGGAGGCTTAAAGATAACACATTTTATATAGTTTTGCAACCAAGTAAACATTTAACTTTTCCTTGGTGTACAACTGCTGCTTGTTTGACTGCAGCTGCTTACACAATTTTACATTTGAGCGATTTTTGTTTTTGCACCTCATTCAGTCCAACTTTCCTAATGAAATTAGATGTATTGAACCTTAGCAAAGTATGTTGCCAAGCTTTTAGTCTGACTGTTTGTTTTCCCTTGCAGAATTTCGAAGGTGAGGAAGTGGAGCTCTCCTATTCCAAGAACGGACAGGATCTTGGAGTTGCATTCAAAGTCGGCAAAGAAGCCCTTGCTGAAAGGGCCTTGTTCCCTCATGTTCTGTGCCACAACTGTGCAGTAGATTTTAACTTTGGGCAGCTAGAGACACCGTACTTCCCTGTTCCTGAGGGGTACACCTTCCTTCAGAAGATCCCAGTAGAGGAACGAGTGCGTGGTCCAAAGGGGCCTGAAACTAAACAGGAGTGTGAGGTATGTGTCAAACATAGCAGGATTTCAAAAATAAAGATTTGGACCATACATTGATTTCTCTGTCCATCTGGGATTTCAGTTTAATCTGCTTTCATGACTAATATAAAGTGGGGACCTAGAACATGATCAGAGATTGCCTCTCCTTACTTCTCTTTTTTTTTTTTATTCTAAAGGTTATCGTGATGGTCGGCCTGCCTGGTGCTGGAAAGACGGCCTGGGTCACAAAGCACACAAAAGAGAACCCTGGGAAGTACAATGTTCTCGGCACAAACACAATCCTGGAGAAAATGATGGTAAGATCTTGAGTATTTGATAGACTGGCATACAGAGCATGACTGTAGTTCAGTCACGTGCTTGTGTCTCTCTTGCATCTACAGCTTGCGAACATGTAGTACAGATCGCAAGCTCAGTATTGAAAATTCCTTATCACTAGTTAAGTATTGGAATCTGAATGATGACCAAATTCTCCATGAGTTGTGTGCTTTGACAGTGCAGCGCTTGTCTGTGGAACTCATTTGAAATGATACAGCTGCTCTGTTGTCTCTGGTTTGATGCTGATGCCTGGGTTGTTGGTACCCTTTTCAAGTTGAATGTTAGTTAATAGATTATTCAAATTGGCAGCCAGCTGGTTTAAACAGGGTTTGTATGCTAGTCTGAAAAAAGTATGCAAAAATGCCAAACTGATTTCCAGGGCTTGAAAATGCTTGAAAAACCACGTCCCTGTTATGAAAGTCTTGAAGTCTGGAATTACTGGTATCACTGGAGAATGAAAATAATTCTGCGATTTATTTTTTATTAAGAATAATTGATTTTCGAAAGTGCGTCAGCAGCTCTAGCGGCAAATGTCTAGGCAGTTTACTAGTAGGAACTATATTGCTTGTGACCAAATCCCATGAGGATTGCCACGTGTAACACCGTTTAACGTCCTGACAACTCAAGCAATCCTATTCAGTCAGCGCACTGGTATGTCACATGACTCTGTCTGCTCCAGTGAAACGAAGGGTAAAATGGACACTGCAACAGCCAAAATATATCAATTTATATTGAAGGCTATGATTTTTTTAAACAGTTACAAACTGGAATTACAAGCTACTGTACTCTGCTCACCAAGATTAACGAATAGGATATTCAGAATACTGGATGCAGCATGCCACAAATAAGTACTGTACTTGTAATTCACAATCTCATTGCTATTGTTCATGGTAGTGGTGACAAATACTGTAATAAAGAATCAAATAATAAAAACAGTATTAATATTAAGCGAACAAAAGGCTTTGGACCCAAACAGGGTTGTTCTAGCGAGGGTGTACTGTATTTAGTATTTGACTTGTATGTTTAATAATACGACACTTGTACATTTTTAATGTATAATGCATTTGTTTTTGGTTATTTTTCACCACCCATAGTGTTCAACATTTTTATGAATAAGTTTTGCATCAGAATCCAATATCAACCCTTACAAAATTAATATACTGCAAGTATACTTGTGCTGAAATGGTCTGGTTTTAGTATACTCTTGGTACCATTATACTATCCTGTTTTGGCACAAGTATACTTGGAGTATACAGCTTTTTATATTCTCTTTGCAGATAATGCAATGTAATTCTTAAATATTGGACATTTCTTAGATTGTATCTTCTCTTTTGCAAACCTGCATTGTCTCTTGCTAGATATGCACCTCCAGATTTGACATGCTTTTAGAGAACCAGGAGCAACTTCTGCTCTGGATCAAAAAGCTATAATGCTCTGCGGCTGCCTGCTATGTGGATAACTATCGAAAGAATGGTACAAACTAACTAAAAGTCTGGAAAAAGTATGGCAAAACCATGGAATTTTGATGTTGATAAAGTGTATGAACCCTGTTTAAATCAAATTGAGTAATTGTAGGGTTCTTTTAGATGTCTGCAGTTGGTAGTGGATATACTTATTTTTTTCCCCCCAGATTTCAAGTTTGAAACGGCAGATGATGGACACTGGAAAACTTACTGCAATTTCTCAACGTGCCCCCCTGTTTCTGGGTAAATTCATTGAGATTGCAGCCCGCAAGAAGCGCAACTACATTCTCGATCAGGTACAGCTAGAGTTCTTGTGTATTGGCAGCCAAATATATCACTGTAGTGAAATGGTTATCACTTTTTGTTTGGCAGCTTTTTTTTTTTTTTTTTTTTTAAGGCAAACGCTCAATTTCTACCCTGTTGCTTTTCAGACTAACGTTTCGGCTCCAGCACAGAGGCGGAAGATGTGCCTGTTTGCTGGCTTCCAGCGCAAGGCAGTTGTGGTCTGTCCGTCCGATGAAGACTACAAACAGCGAACACAGAAGAAAGCAGAATCCGATGGCAAAGACCTGCCCGAGCATGCAGTCCTGAAAATGAAAGGTATCAAATCGTATCTCAGAACAGTTTTGCAGGCTTTTATAACACTTGATTTTCAGAAGACACACTGGAAGCTAAAGAAAATCCAGAAACTGCCATGTCGCTGCAATTTTCGGTGTACCACCTGATGTATTGTGTGTAACTTGCCAAATGAGTGATGTTGCATAGTTAATAGAAAATTTGTCTAGCATTGAGCTGGTACCTCTTGGGTCCATTTATTGCTTAATTTAAATATTAGACTTTGGGCTTCATTATGTGTGTGTGTGTGTGTGTGTGTGTGTAATTAGACTGATTTTTGCTTTTTTCCCCCCAGGCATTTATACACTGCCAGAGGTGGGGGACTGTTTTAATGAAGTCAGTTACGCAGAGCTGCAGAAGGAGGAGGCAATGAAACTCTTGGAACAGTACAAAGAGGAGAGCAAAACCACACTGCCACCAGAGAAGAAGCAAAACCAGGGAGGACCAGTCAAGAAAGGGGGAAACCGAGGGAGGGGAGTGAAGAACCAGTTCAACAGAGGCGGTGGAGGAGGGCAAGGACCGAGGGGAGGCCGCGGGGGATTCCAGAACCACCGGGGCAACTTCAGAGGAGGTAAAAACTGCTGGGAAAGGATGAGCTGGCAGGAGCTGCTAACATCTTGATCATTCTTCAATAGAACAGATCATTTATTGGTATAGATTGAGTGAATTTCCATGTGTGACTCCTACGTGTGCTGAAATGCTTGCAGTAATGCCTTTTACCTTTCTCACTATAAACTACACTTTTTATTAAGATCAATAACCAAAGATTAAAACTAACACTTGTATAGTTTACTGACCTTAGTTTAACAAAATGGGGGAAAAAAAATTGTAATAGCTTCTGCTTTGGCCAAAAATTTAATTGTTAGCTTTTGATATCACACATATTGAGTAGATCTTCAAAATCTTTGTTGTCAAAACACTTCTGAGCTGGGCTTTGTTCAGTACGATTGAATAATAGTTATGGGTAATTGCCACGTTACTCCGTGCAAAATGCAGTGTTTTGAGGAGTTCCTTGTCGTCTGTGCGACTGCAGTGTTTTGAGGAGTTCCTTGTCTGTGCGACTGCAGTGTTTTGAGGAGTTCCTTGTCTGTGCGACTGCAGTGTTTTGAGGAGTTCCTTGTCGTCTGTGCGACTGCGGTGTCTAGACTCAATCTGTGGGTTTTACCTTTTCAGTTCCAGGAAACCGTGGTGGATTCAACAGGCCTCCGAGAGGGTTTCTTCCTCCCCCTGCTTTCAGAGGGGGCTTTCCTAACCGTGGAAACTTCAACAGGGGTGGAGGCATGCCCAGCCGAGGAGGACCACCAAGGGGCAACATGAACAGAGGAGGGGGTGCAATGAGCAGGGGCAACAGCAGCCGAGGAGGGGCAAACAGAGGCAACTTCACGCAGGTGGAGGTTTGATATGATCATTTATTTTCTATTATGGTTTTATTTTATTTGTAGTTCTTACATGTGTAGTGTCCATTTGAAGTAATAACTCTGATTTTTGATTCTGCTTGCAGAAATTCCGAGGCAGAGGTGGAAACAACCGCGGCTTCAAGAATGGAAACTACAACATGAACAAGGCTCAGGCCTTCAATCAGAGCTGGCAACAAGGGGTAGGGGTAATTTAGAGGAACGTGGCCTGCGTCCCCTCGGGGAGGGTAGGGGTGATTTTAGAGGAACGTGGCCTGCGTCCCCTCGGGAGGGGTAGGGGTGATTTTAGAGGAACGTGGCCTGCGTCCCCTCGGGAGGGGTAGGGGTGATTTTAGAGGAACGTGGCCTGCGTCCCCTCGGGGCCAGGGCATACATTCAGCAGCTGTAACTGAACTGCCCTCATTCTTTATTTCTGCACACGTTCTCTCTGTCTGCGAAAACTGGTATTTCAGCTATCTTCTTTTAAATGTCCAATTTGTTGAATGCAGGGATAAATATACTGGCTACTTTGAGCTCGGGGACATCGGTTATTTTTGTACATGTATCTTAAGAAGATAAGCAGAATTTGAGAAACCCAAAATAATTATAGAACTGGTATGAGAAGGCTGTGTGTTTTTAATGGGACAAGATTGCTGACCAGAACACATGAGCATATTGGTTGTTCTTAAAATATCTGAAACTACAGAATATATCGTAGGTGGGTTAACACCTATAGATAGATATAGAGAATCCTTGAATTGATAACACTAGGTTAGCACATTCTTTAGCCCAGTTAGTGGCTCTACTTGTTGATTGCATTTCTTGCCATTGAAAAGCAGTGGTAACCTGCTTGTGTCTCTGTCTTGCAGTTCTGGAGTCCGAAGCCCTGGAGTCAGCAATACCACCCAGGATATTACTAAAAGCTGAATGATGAACTGGTGCTGCAGCAGGCTTGCTCAGCAAACCTTCACAGATCAACTTTTTTTTTTTTTTATTTAGTCTCCCTTTTAAAACAAAAAACAGAAAAGGAAAAAAAAAAAACATTCCACACCTGAGGAGAAGTGCCTGTGGGTTCTCTTGGAAGCTTTATGGGTTCATTTTGACTTACTTTTGTAAATTTTTTAATTGCGATGCTTTTAATGTGTAATGCAAGGAACCCCGGCATTGTGCAAGATGGGATGTTTTAGTATTTCAGGGTTCTGCATTTTTATCTGTAATGTGATTTTTACTCCAGTAAAATGACCAGATTCTTTGTTGCGTAGTAGCAGTCGTCTTTATTCTAGTGTTTAACTTTCACATCTAATCAGGAGGAATAGGTTCCTTTTAGAAGCATGTAGCCATGTGTGTAGTCGTATTCTAGTCCTGCAGCACTGTTTGGGGTTCTAAACGAACCAGTGAAGCGGTGACGGTTACCTTGTGTTAACAAGTAACAAAAGAAAGCTTCATTTGTTGGGCAAGATGACAACTCCACTTGTAAACAGATAATTAGGTTTACAATAAAGGGTTCTTTTGCTTTTTTTTTTTTTTTTTTTTTACTTGTATTGCTTCTGTGTGTTTTTCACAATCACATCCAAAGGCTTAGTTGTTTCTTTTTGAATGTGACCTGAAAACCTGTGTTGTGAGGGAATGTCTGCCCTTGTTAGTTAGCTTGATTTCTATTTGAATTGCTATGTGGGCAGAAAGCAAAACTGCAAATTGTGTTAACTTAATATAATCTGAACCATTATGTCTGGTGGTCTCTTCAATGTAACTACTAGGGAGCACTATAGAATAGAAACGGTTTAATTACTGTGGTCTAAACCCAATCTTCCACCACTTGAGACACCATTTTTATCTTCCCTTTGCTAGCATAGATGGATGGAGCAGCCCACACCATCAGTGAAGCCCAGATTGTTCTAGATCCATTCCAGAAGGGGGTCCCATCAGGGGAGAGGTCTAGTACGGAGGGATGGACGATGTAATGCTATTTCTGTTTTTAAAGCCTATTTTGAACTTTAATTTCGTGGGACAAAGTGTGGCTCCATGCATTTGTTTGGGTTCACTCATTGAAGTGGAAAGTTACTTGATTTTATAAAATAAAACCTTTTTTAAATACAATGTGTGTCAATCCAGTCTATTTTAAAGCTGCTATACTTTGCAAAACATGTTAGACCTCTGCTTTCTGCCATTCACTAGCCTTGATCACATTCCACTGGTCCCAGAAGCTCTTTAGTTCTTAGAGCTCATTGGATGACTGAAGCTGGAGAAATTAACTGGGTGATGGCAACCTCACACTTGGTTTAGCATACTTTTGTTTAGTTTTTTTTTCCCCCTAGACTGGAGACCTGTATGCAGGTCTTGGAAAGATAAACTCAACGCTGCAGAATGCCCGCTCGGACAGGTCACGCCACTCAGACTAAAACTAATCTAATGTGCATCTGGCTGGCGTCGACTAGATAATGTGACCGTGTCAGCTAATTAATTAAATTGGGAGATACGTAGTGCCCAATAATTTTAGGTAATCTGGTTTTTCAATGGCATACGATATAGCTGCCATTTGCCACTCATTTTATGTTCTTGGCAACCATTACCATGTATGCTGAATAATTTCTGCAAAAAAATAAACTTTGTAACCGTAAGATGTATGTTGTGTTTCAATTTAAACAGCAATGAATAGTAGAGCATTTGAGAACTAACAATTTCATTTGAATGCGTTTCCTGCATTAGGCAGGATAAATGAAAAGTAGAATAAAATGGTACAACAAACGGGTGTAAGTCAAGCATTCTTTAAGTTTGGGAAAGTTACACTAGCATTTTCCCAGTGACCAAGAGCAGTTGGTATTGGAAGTGTCGCAGTACTGTCTAATGGGACTGTTTGGGACGGGTTGGGATTTGTCACTACAATAAGTTTGGGCATGTTTTTCTACACTTTTAATTAGTTTTTAATACCAATGTTATCTTTAGGCAAAAAATAGACATTGCTTACGATAGCACTTCTATTTACAAAAAAATAAAGAATATGAAGATTAAATAAATAAACACTAGGATTGTGCTTGATCAGCTGCTGCCTCATGAATCTCTTGCAGTTTGACTGCTTGAACTGGTACGACAAATCGGCTTCAGTCGGATGGCTTGAACTGGTACGACAACTCAAATCGGCGTCAGTCGGATGTTGAATCCCAGGTGGAAGCAAATAGGCAACATGTGAAGACCAGTGGAAGCTGCTGTTGACTAGCTTTAGTTATCTAAAGACACCTTGCAGTAGATTATAGCAGTTTAAACAAGCAGTCTATTTGCATGAGCATCTTTCAGATAATCGACTGTTGAAACGGTCAGTATAAAGGCTTGTTTTCTCTGAATAGAGCATTCTGAAGAGTGATGCATGCAGAGCTGTATGTGTTGCTGTCAGTGCTGGGCCCTCGTTCTGAAGAGCAATGTGTGCAGAGCTGTGTGTGTGTTACTGTCAGTGCTGGGCCCTCAGTCTGAAGAGTGATGCATGCAGAACTGTGTGTGTGTGTTACTGTCAGTGCTGGGCCCTCGTTCTGAAGAGTGATGCATGCAGAACTGTGTGTTACTGTCAGTGCTGGGCCCTCGTTCTGAAGAGTGATGCATGCAGAGCTGTGTTTACTGTCAGTGCTGGGCCCTCGTTCTGAAGAGCAATGTGTGCAGAGCTGTATGTGTTACTGTCAGTGCTGGGCCCTCGTTCTGAAGAGTGATGCATGCAGAGCTGTGTGTGTTACTGTCAGTGCTGGGCCCTCGGTCTGAAGAGTGATGCATGCAGAGCTGTGTGTGTTACTGTCAGTGCTGGGCCCTCGTTCTGAAGAGCGATGTGTGCAGAGCTGAGTGAGTGTGTGTGTGTTAGTGTCAGTGTCAGTGCTGGGCCCTCGTTCTGAAGAGCGATGCATGCAGAGCTGTGTGTGTGGGTTGATGTTGGTGCTGGGCTCACATTGCCTCAGTGATGTGGTCCCTGGGATATTGTCACCATTCATGCATTACACAAGGCTTTTAAGACACAGCTGGGCATTGTAGGTATTGTACTGATGTTGATAATGCATCTGATAAAGTAAAAGCAAGTGCTAGCTAACGTTGATGTGATGTTGAGATTAAACGTGTGATTAAAACTGTGATCATTCTGTTGTATGACTGGGTTATTGATTCAAATATTAGTAGTTAATATCTGCCTTCTGTTCATTTGGCCGTATACAAATGGATCAAGGTACACACATGGTGGCTTTATATCTTTTTTAGAACACTGTAATTGTTTATATACATGTTCATTGTTTTTGGTGCTGCATGTCAAATTTAATCTCTGTGATTTTAATGTGCCGGTAAGCAATTGCTCAATTTATAATCTCTAGCTCTTCAGGTTTAAGCGTTTATTTGTGGACATTCTTAATGGATATGATATGCCCATGTACATAGGGGCTGATGGAAGCATGGAGAGTTCGTACAATTAAAAATGAAGTGTTCAAATGTAGTCATCCAAGTATTTTTACTAGACGTCCATTGCAACGTTTAGCTTCAGCTGTGGTATCTAAAAACGGTATGTGATTAACAAAGGCAGCACCTAATGTTTGGTAATGGGACTCGGCGAAAGAGAAATGTCCTGAGGATTCATGCTGAATCAAATTGAGTGGAGCTGAGCCCACGTGATCCAGGGAATAGGGTTTGCATGAGAATTTACCACTGTGGCCAAATGTTTTGCATCCCCTAGAATTTTAGGATTGAGTAATAAAAAGAATAATAATTTTAGATATTTTATTTATCATGTAATCAAATACACTACACAATGATATCGCAAAAGCCTACTGGAAGCTCTAAAAGTAGTGCAGCATTTCATGTTAGATTTTTAAATTATCACATTTTTCTATTGTCAGTTTTGTTAAGTATATGGAAAACTACAAAGCGGTGTGTAATTCAGTAGGATAAGGGAACATTATTGAGCAGGTTTCATTGTATAGGCTGATGCAAAACCATTGGCCTGAGCTGTAGACCTCTGCCATGCCTGAGTATGATACAGTTCACAAGCGGCCCATCACACGGGCAGATACCCTGCTCTGAATGCAGCTGCCTGCTGTTATTACACAGCTGGAGAGACGGAACTCGGATACCCCGCTGTTATTACACAGCTGGAGAGACGGAACTCGGATACCCCACTGTTATTACACAGCTGGAGAGACGGAACTCGGATACCCCGCTGTTGATACACAGCTGGAGAGACGGAACTCGGATACCCCGCTGTTATTACACAGCTGGAGAGACGGAACTCGAATACCCCGCTGTTATTACACAGCTGGAGAGACGGAACTCGGATACCCCGCTGTTATTACACAGCTGGAGACGGAACTCGGATACCCCGCTGTTATTACACAGCTGGAGAGACGGAACTCGGATACCCCGCTGTTGTTACACAGCTGGAGAGACGGAACTCGGATACCCCGCTGTTATTACACAGCTGGAGAGACGGAACTCGGATACCCCGCTGTTATTACACAGCTGGAGAGACGGAACTCGGATACCCCGCTGTTATTACACAGCTGGAGAGACGGAACTCGGATACCCCGCTGTTGATACACAGCTGGAGAGACGGAACTCGGATACCCCGCTGTTGTTACACAGCTGGAGAGACGGAACTCGGATACCCCGCTGTTGTTACACAGCTGGAGAGACGGAACTCGGATACCCCGCTGTTATTACACAGCTGGAGAGATGGAACTCGGATACCCCGCTGTTGTTACACAGCTGGAGAGATGGAACCTCCCTGTTCTGAGCGCCTTGGGTTTACTTCATCTGTCAATCCATTGTGGGACACATTCACAAAACATTTAAACCTGTGACAAATTCAAACCTTTTTTTCCTGTAAAAATAAGTGAAGAAGCTTCCTTTTAAGAGTTCTTACAAGTGTTATTATTTTATTTTTTTTTGCTAGTTGTGTTACATTAGCTGTTTGTTATTCATTGTGCAAACAATGGGTGCCAATGTAGCACAGTGGTAAATACTTTGTGAATGACCCTGTGTGTGTGTGGTACCCTCCTACACGCTGTGCTCCAGTACTGTAGTGTAGCACGGTGGTAAATACTTTGTGAATGACCCTGTGTGTGTGGTACCCTCCTACACGCTGTGCTCCAGTACTGTAGTGTAGCACGGTGGTAAATACTTTGTGAATGACCCTGTGTGTGTGGTACCCTCCTACACGCTGTGCTCCAGTACTGTAGTGTAGCACAGTGGTAAATACTTTGTGAATGACCCTGTGTGTGTGGTACCCTCCTACACACTGTGCTCCAGTACTGTAGTGTAGCACGGTGGTAAATACTTTGTGAATGACCCTGTGTGTGTGGTACCCTCCTACACGCTGTGCTCCAGTACTGTAGTGTAGCACGGTGGTAAATACTTTGTGAATGACCCTGTGTGTGTGGTACCCTCCTACACGCTGTGCTCCAGTACTGTAGTGTAGCACGGTGGTGAATACTTTGTGAATGACCCTGTGTGTGTGGTACCCTCCTACACGCTGTGCTCCAGTACTGTAGTGTAGCACGGTGGTGAATACTTTGTGAATGACCCTGTGTGTGTGGTACCCTCCTACACGCTGTGCTCCAGTACTGTAGTGTAGCACAGTGGTAAATACTTTGTGAATGACCGTGTGTGTGGTACCCTCCTACACGCTGTGCTCCAGTACTGTAGTGTAGCACAGTGGTAAATACTTTGTGAATGACCCTGTGTGTGTAGTACCCTCCTACACGCTGTGCTCCAGTACTGTAGTGTAGCACAGTGGTAAATACTTTGTGAATGACCCTGTGTGTGTAGTACCCTCCTACACGCTGTGCTCCAGTACTGTAGTGTAGCACGGTGGTGAATACTTTGTGAATGACCCTGTGTGTGTGGTACCCTCCTACACGCTGTGCTCCAGTACTGTAGTGTAGCACGATGGTAAATACTTTGTGAATGACCCTGTGTGTGTGGTACCCTCCTACACGCTGTGCTCCAGTACTGTAGTGTAGCACGGTGGTGAATACTTTGTGAATGACCCTGTGTGTGTGGTACCCTCCTACACGCTGTGCTCCAGTACTGTAGTGTAGCACGGTGGTAAATACTTTGTGAATGACCCTGTGTGTGTGGTACCCTCCTACACGCTGTGCTCCAGTACTGTAGTGTAGCACGGTGGTAAATACTTTGTGAATGACCCTGTGTGTGTGGTACCCTCCTACACGCTGTGCTCCAGTACTGTAGTGTAGCACGGTGGTAAATACTTTGTGAATGACCCTGTGTGTGTGGTACCCTCCTACACGCTGTGCTCCAGTACTGTAGTGTAGCACGGTGGTAAATACTTTGTGAATGACCCTGTGTGTGTGTGGTACCCTCCTACACGCTGTGCTCCAGTACTGTAGTGTAGCACGGTGGTGAATACTTTGTGAATGACCCTGTGTGTGTGGTACCCTCCTACACGCTGTGCTCCAGTACTGTAGTGTAGCACGGTGGTAAATACTTTGTGAATGACCCTGTGTGTGTGGTACCCTCCTACACGCTGTGCTCCAGTACTGTAGTGTAGCACAGTGGTAAATACTTTGTGAATGACCCTGTGTGTGTGGTACCCTCCTACACGCTGTGCTCCAGTACTGTAGTGTAGCACGGTGGTAAATACTTTGTGAATGACCCTGTGTGTGTGGTACCCTCCTACACGCTGTGCTCCAGTACTGTAGTTAGTGTACAAAAATAGTCTGATTACAATTAAGGGATCTGTAATAAGGTATAAAGATGTGACAAAGTCAAGTTATATAATGGATCAAATAAGATATGGGACTCAAACAAGAATGCAAAGTTGCGTGAAAATCCTCCTGCATGTGTGACAAGATTCCTCCTTTACTATTGTCTGTTTCTTCTAATCTGTACTAATACTGTGTGAGTAAGACGGCTGAGTCTAGATCTGCAAAGCACTACACCAGTAATGACTTGCTAACAGTTGTCAATACAGTAGCCTTCAGCCCCAGCTAGGGTCTGTATATTAAAGTCAGGTCACTTTTACTTCATCAGTCTCTGCACTGTTATTACTGGTTCTTGGATGGAGACACTGCTCTAGTCAGTGTTCCACAGTTAATTCTGTGTGCATGCCAGTAATTCTACAATACAGATGTGACGCAATACTGATTTACAGGCAATTACAATGGGCACCAGGCCGTTTTAATAATGCATTGTTTTAATTCTGAAGTCAGTATTAGTGCAGTTGGATGCCTCTTACACAATATTTTTTTTTGTTGTTTTGTTTTTTAAATGCCATAGAAAGTGTTAGATTTAAAAAAAATGCAACACTGAACATTTGCATTACATCGTCATGTGATAGTGTATTTTCTATACTTAATTCGACGTTTAGATAAAGGGGGTATGAACTGGTGATGTTTAGAAACTCGTGTTTGTCTCTACTGCCATATATAGTGAGGTGTAAAATGTCGATACATCATCTCTCCACAAGAGGGCAAAAGAGCGATACGGTTCTGTGCCATTGTCCACCATGGTCAAACTTTATTATTATTATTATTATTATTATTATTATTATTATTATTATTATTTTTTATTTCTTAGCAGACGCCCTTACGACTTACAGTCGTAAACAAAAATACACTTCAAGAATCACAGTACAAGTAATAATACAATTAAGAGCAAGATAAATACAATGACTTTGGTTCTAGCAAGTACAAGTATGACAAAATACGATTCAATAACGGAACAGATAAGTGTCAGTGATAGTTACATCAGGATATAATTAAATACAAAATACTACAGATTAAATAACACTTGACAGATTACAGTACTCTAAAGTACAGGATTAAATGCAGTAAAATAGGGGGCAGGTAAGAGCAAGTAAAGCGCATTTAATGAAGAACAGTCAACTGTTCCAGTGGATCAAATACAAACAATAGCGTTGTTCTTAAAACATTGTCAGTAAATTAATAGTTAAAAAAACACTAACAAACAATACAATGTTTTTGTAAAAATATATTTTCCAGCCACTAAAGGCAAAAGAGACCTTCCCGTTATATTTTAGTGGGTACAGCTTGGCTACACATAGCCTCATTAAATTGTGTTACGTGCTGGGGTACAAAAAGGCCAGAACGCTGTGCAGACCCAGGCACACATCTGGAGCACCCTGTGTAATGTACAATATAGCATGCCTCCTTGGACACTGATAAAAGACATTGAGAAGACAGCTATGGCGCTGCCCATATCATGCTGATTTGACCAATGCGGCCAGCTGGTGTAAGTATCTTGGAACGTAGCATTTGCATCATCCAGCTATCTCAAGGTTAATGTATTTCCATCGCAATGTGTATCGTTGTTAATCGTTGCAACGCATGCTGGTTATTCCATTGGAGCTGTAATGCCCGAGGTCTTCCTGTTTCCATGGAACTGAATACCGACATTGAAAGAGGAGGAATTCTTTAATGAGCATTCTACATTAAGTACATGGTTAATTTTCTATCCAAATGAATTAGACAAGTTTCTGAGCTGGTAATTCCAAGTGTAAATATTTCTTACAAGAATTCACAACGTCCCTAAATAACATAGCCACTGTCAGAGTGGGGGAGGGTGCGGTGACAACTATACAGAGGCACAAAAGTAAATATGCGTTGTTCTTTTTTTAACCATACCTCATACTTTACCTCAAGTTTATCCATGTATTTACATTGTTAAAACGCAGCATGTGCATTGACAATAGCCAGGAAACGAAGTTCCCGTGTTTTACTCGTGCATTGTTTGTTGAGCAGCTCTACTTCCGCTTTGCTGTCACTCCCCCTGGCTGCAGACTGTGTGTTCGTGTTCTGCTTCTAGGTCGGTGGTTTATCTGTGTGTGTGTAAGTGCTACTTGATCGTCTCCGTGTGTATTGTTGTTCGTTTACCTTGGCGTTTGACATGGCGAATGGACGGAACACCAGCAGTCTTGTGAGATACGGAACCGTCGTGTCTGTTCTGGTGGTTCTGTTGGCTTTGTGGTACCGATCACCCGTACAGAATTCACTCGACCAAAGGCTTGACACCGTTTTAACATCGCTGCTGAGAGCCGAGAGTAAAGTGGACACAGACTGCTTTCGCAGACCCAAAGTGGCAATAGGTAAGCAAATATTATTACTCCTGTTAAGTTATAAAATGTATTTTAAATTATTTTTCGAAATTTGTAACGCTCGCGGTGTCATACAATTCATAAATAAATAAGTATCCTGGGCTACGCGGTAGGATGAATGTACTAGAAAAGTGCGCGCATGTCAAGACTAGGTTTACTGCAACATCATTTTAACACTATTAATTTGATCAGTTTAATGTATTGTGATGTATAGTCTTATTTTATCTTTAAATAGGACAGGTACAAAAACATATTTCCTCCTAAATTATAATCTGTATTCCATGACAAAGCAGTTGTACTAAAATAAAATGTAAATGTAGTATTTTGTGGTGTGTGTTTTTGTTTTAAATACTGAGATTTGCACACTTACTGTACAGTATTCTGAAAACAGAGAGGTCAGTTGGTTACGCTCTGGCAATTTTCCAGTTATGCTGGTAAAACTAGTTTTAAACCTTGAAGAGCGACATTTTCAGAGACTTGCCATTGTGCTGTGTCAGCATGAATTTGCATTAGTCTCACAATTCACGATCGACTTGTATCTCTGTCTCCAGTTTCTTGTCGGCCCATTTTCTAAATGACTGTATTTCATGCAAAATATAAAGCCTTACACAAGTCAAAAATTAAAGTTAAAAAATGTGTGTCATGAAAAGTGAACGATAAGTATGTATGCATGCAAAGAATGTTTACCATCCAGACACCGTTTTTACTGATACTCTCAATTAGTAAAACATTTCCTCACGTTTCATCACAATAGGAGGATGTAGTAACTTTTCATCACAATTGGGTCTCGATAAAACTCAGTGTGCCATACGTATTCCCCATTGTATCCTGGCGTCAGTTCCTGCATCATGGGAGAATGCTGGACAGGCAAGGCAGCTGTAACTCATATTCTTGGAACAGCCCCAAACCAGCACCAATTTACATAGTTTCCATTTACCACCAGGGGCTGAGGCGCGTTTTTAAATGTAGAATGATGGTAAAATACCTTGTATTCTAGTATGTGTAGATCTGATCTAGTTCACTATTCTAGTATGTATAGATCTGATCTAGTTCACTATTCTAGTATGTATAGATCTGATCTAGTTCACTATTCTAGCATGTGTAGATCTGATCTAGTTCACTATTCTAGCATGTGTAGATCTGATCTAGTTCACTATTCTAGCATGTATAGATCTGATCTAGTTCACTATTCTAGCATGTACAGTTGTGATCTAGTTCACTATTCTAGCATGTATAGATTTGATCTAGTTCACTATTCTAGCATGTGTAGATCTGATCTAGTTCACTATTCTAGCATGTGTAGATCTGATCTAGTTCACTATTCTAGCATGTATAGATCTGATCTAGTTCACTATTCTAGCATGTACAGTTGTGATCTAGTTCACTATTCTAGCATGTACAGTTGTGATCTAGTTCACTAGTTTAGTATGTACAGTTCTGATCTAGTTCACTAGTTTAATATGTACAGTTCTGATCTAGTTCACTAGTTTAGCATGTACAGTTCTGATCTAGTTCACTAGTTTAGCATGTACAGTTCTGATCTAGTTCACTAGTTTAGCATGTACAGTTCTGATCTAGTTCACTAGTTTAGCATGTAAAGTTCTGATCTAGTTCACTAGTTTAGTATGTACAGTTCTGTTTAACTTGCAAACAGTAGAACACACAGCTGCTAGACCCATGTCGACTTACTGGATATGCAGGCAGCAAGATACCATTTCATTTATTATTATTATTATTATTTGTTTATTTAGCAGACGCCTTTATCCAAAGCGACTTACAGAGTCTAGGGTGTGTGAACTATGCATCAGCTGCAGAGTCACTTACAATTACGTCTCACCCGAAAGACGGAGCACAAGGAGGTTAAGTGACTTGCTCAGGGTCACACAACATTTAATACCTCCATAGAGGAAATGTAATAAAAAGTGTTCCCATTTACCTACAAAGCACATGGAAATCAAAGCACCCATCACAGAGTGACTTCACTGCTGCTTAATATATTGGAGCTAGTTGTTTATTTGCTTTCAAAGCGATCTCCAGTTGCACTTTAGCCCTGAGGTGTAGCTGGCAGTGCTAGCTCTTGGTGCTTCAGGTCAGCATTTGCTAATCATTCATCGCAGAGTTTGTGAAGGTGGAGTCCACTTCTTTATCTGTCAGTCATTCCTGTGGCAATTCTCTGAGAAGCTGCAAGCACTGATCTGTCTGATAGTTCAACAGCACCTTGTGAGAAGCTGCACACACTGATCTGTGATAGTTCAACAGCACCTTGTTCTTGTGTCTTTGCTGACTGTCCTTCTGCTGTGGTCAAAAGTTTAGCATCACCTAGAATTTTAGGATTGAGAGATTACTTTTATTTTATTATTTTTTTTTTTAAACTACAGTACGCCCTTCATTAAAACGAACCTTCGGCTATAACGAACCTGGCCACTGGACTCCAAATAAAAGATCATATAAACACACACGGTCAACATCCCGTGCACACCTCCCCAGCGAAGTCAACACACTGTCAACATCCCGGTCTGTATGCACGGGATGCCACCTCCACAGGGAAGTCAACACACTGTCAACATCCCGGTCTGTATGCACGGGATCCCACCTCCGCAGTGAAGTCAACACACTGTCAACATCCCGGTCTGTATGCACGGGATGCCACCTCCACAGGGAAGTCAACACACTGTCAACATCCCGGTCTGTATGCACGGGATGCCACCTCCACAGGGAAGTCAACACACTGTCAACATCCCGGTCTGTATGCACGGGATCCCACCTCCGCAGTGAAGTCAACACACTGTCAACATCCCGGTCTGTATGCACGGGATGCCACCTCCGCAGTGAAGTCAACACACTGTCAACATCCCGGTCCGTATGCACGGGATGCCACCTCCGCAGGGAAGTCAACACACTGTCAACATCCCGGTCTGTATGCACGGGATCCCACCTCCGCAGTGAAGTCAACACACTGTCAACATCCCGGTCTGTATGCACGGGATGCCACCTCCGCAGTGAAGTCAACACACTGTCAACATCCCGGTCCGTATGCACGGGATGCCACCTCCGCAGTGAAGTCAACACACTGTCAACATCCCGGTCTGTATGCACGGGATGCCACCTCCACAGTGAAGTCAACACACTGTCAACATCCCGGTCTGTATGCACGGGATGCCACCTCCACAGTGAAGTCAACACACTGTCAACATCCCGGTCTGTATGCACGGGATGCCACCTCCACAGTGAAGTCAACACACTGTCAACATCCCAGTCTGTATGCAAGGGATCCCACCTCTGCAGTGAAGTCAACACACTGTCAACATTCCGGTCTGTATGCACGGGATGCCACCTCCACAGTGAAGTCAACACACTGTCAACATCCCGGTCTGTATGCACGGGATCCCACCTCCACAGTGAAGTCAACACACTGTCAACATCCCGGTCTGTATGCACGGGATCCCACCTCCACAGTGAAGTCAACACACTGTCAACATCCCGGTCTGTATGCACGGGATGCCACCTCCACAGTGAAGTCAACACACTGTCAACATCCCGGTCTGTATGCACGGGATGCCACCTCCACAGGGAAGTCAACACACTGTGAACATCCCGGTCTGTATGCACGGGATGCCACCTCCACAGGGAAGTCAACACACTGTGAACATCCCGGTCTGTATGCACGGGATCCCACCTCCGCAGTGAAGTCAACACACTGTCAACATCCCGGTCCGTATGCACGGGATGCCACCTCCACAGTGAAGTCAACTCTTTTGTCTTAATAAAAAGCGCACGCTGTGTAAATATACATCCAAAACGAAAATAATTTTATGTTGCAACAAAGCTGGTAACTATATTGATCGTTTGAAAAAAGTAGTAACGCAGGCATGTCTGTCGTGAATATAGGATGTCAAAAAACACATTTTTGGTTTGTTCAGCAAGGATGTGGCAAGCAAAATTGATTAAGGAAAAAAACAACAACAGAAAAACTTGATGAACTTTTCATGTCAAACTTCATGTCGGGATGATTTGGAATAAAAGCTCACTTTGGGATTCTGTTGGATTAAGATTTGATGCACTTTGAAACGATTCGTGTCAGATTGATTTTGAATAAAAGTTCAGCTTCAGTTTGGGATTTTTGCTTTCTGTACTGCGTTTTAATTTTTAATCCGAATAGGATAAAGCAAAGGCAGAATACTGCAGACATGAGACAAACGGGTACATGCAATTCTACTTTTATTCACAATCTCATCTCATTAACTTATTCCAACAGTTTATCGTTCATTTTGATTGTTCTTTTGCTATAACAACCCCTCGATATAACGAACAAAGGGCTTGGACCCCAACAGGTTCGTTATAACGAGGTTTGTACTGTACATGACAATCTTTTATTTAACATCATATGATGTAACTTTAAAAAGAGGATGGTGAGTAAGTAGATTCAAGAAACTGCACAGAGTCCTTTTCTTCACTCAGTTGTTAGGTTTATTGAAATATGCAGGGAGTCTGGTCCCAGGTACAGGACAAACAGAATACTCGTTCTTACAATTGTTGCATGACATTAAATACCCTTCTGCATAGGTGTCTTTCTCCTCCTCTTTCTCTGACACTTAACCAATAGAAAAGGTACAACTCATTATCCTGTTACCATACATTTAATTTTGTGTGAGTGTGTGTGTGTGTGTGTGTGTGTGTGTGTGTGAGTCTAGTGTGACGACCTCTGAACTCAGTGCATTCCTCAAACCCCTGGTGCCCCAAAAAGGTCCATACATCTTGTTTTTGTCATCTTCTCTCCGTTTTGCCTTAGACCCTTCAAGTCCAGTAGTATTATCTCTTACTCTCCTTGTGAACCTCTTGGTCCAACGGCAGCCCCTGGGAGCCTTCTAGCCCCTTTATGCTTTGTATTCCTAAAAGTCTTAGAGCCTAGCCCCTCCTGGTCCACAGCACCAATATCTTGTTAGCTTGCAGTCAATGTTGGACAAGAAGCTTGTAGACACAAGGTCTCTTATCAATTGTTAGCAGTACATGCAATTTGAACCAAACAGTCTGCTATCTGCAATATTAGTTTCTTTTCAGAAAAGAACACCAGTATAGCTCTGCCAGTCCACATGCGTAGCAAACTGCTAATCAATTCTCAATCCATGTTTTCCAACATACCCTACTTTTAAAATATAAGATGGAGGGGGGTGACCCGCTACAACCAAGTTGCTGACGTGATCCCGAGCCCTCAGATGTCCTCTTCGCTGGTTCTGAGTAATCACATCAAGTACCGTGTTTGTATAATATATTATAGTGAAGTATGTTCCTCTCATTCTAAGTCTCTCCATTATGTGTAGGTATCTACCTTGCCTTTGCTGTTTCTCCATGTAAGTATGTCATGAGCAAAAAAACAAACAAAAAAACAAACAAACATACTTAAAAATAATACAAAAAATGAAAAATAAACATACAGTAAACATACAGAAAAATACAGTAAATACAGTTTATCACTGTACACAGGTATTATTTCTTATTCATGGTGGCTCCCAGTAAGTTTACAGTTTCCCATCTGCCAATGGTCCTTTCTAACTGTCGATGTTGTTTTTTCCACCAAAAACACTGAATGCTATTCCACAAAATCAATACTATTATTATTAACAGTATTATTAAAACAACATAATCCCCAAAAGTGTGCCCTAAGGCCTGTCCTGACCATCCATATCGTTTCAATACGGTGGCTTTTAATTGTGCCAAATCAACTTCGACCTTAGCTTTGAGCAGCTTCTGTTCCGCTCTTTGTAGGGCTATTTTAACCAATTTGTGCACTTGAGAAAAAATGACCAAATATGAATCTAGATATGTGTCATCCCACCAAGCGGTAATTTGGAACTCCTCTGCTTCAGGTTCAGGTATATATATATCTCCAATCTGAACTGCATGTGTTGGAGAAAAACAAAATCCTGGAGAAGTCTGACAAGTTAAATCTCCATATTTAAAATTGGTATGGTTACTCAACACACACCATTGATATTTCCCAACCTGCACTGCTTTTTTCCACCCCTCTAGTGGAAGTACCTCTAATTCAGTGCTTATATGTCTATTAATTCCGGTGATTGCAGGACACCGGCAAACTACATGACTATTTGTTTCATAACAACATGCTTCATGCACCACACCACTCCAGTTCCCTCGCTGAACTTTCCATGTAGCCTTTTCCCAAACTATCACTGTCTCATTGTGTAGTACTCCTATCGGTCTAATCTTCAAACTGTCTTTATACTGGTTATTAGGATCCAGGTATGGTATTGAGAGATAGAACCCTATGTGACCAGGTGGTTCCTTGCCATTCTCCTTTGGCCACACTAAACTAGCTCCTAGGAGGTCAGTCTGATCAGGGTGGATCATTGCCAACCTCAACCTGAGTTCCTCCTGTGCATGTCTAGGTACCACTCTTAGCCTAATGTCCATTATTTCTTCCTTCATTGTTTTTAAAAGGTCACCCGCAAATATTCTACAATCTATTGCTTTGGTCAAATTGCGCAGGGCTCCCTCTGTTCCATCCATTAGCTCATATATAGCTGTACCCTGGAGCCTAATCCCTTGATTTACATACATCTGTCCATTCCCCAATCTTTCCATTTCTTTTCCCACAGCACTTGACATTTGATAAATATCCCAGCTGTTTGCAACAGAATTTCCTGCACCAAACCATCCTGCTATTTCATCAAAAAGTCCCCTCTTCCTACGTTTCTCATTACCTTCATACATTCGTTCGCCTATTCGCTCTTTGTAATCTCTTATTGTACTACCTATTTCCCTTTGAAGCCAATTCTGGATATTGGTGTGTTGCTTGCAATGCTGTTCAAACATAACAGTTAGATTTGTGAAATTATACATTACACACGATAATACTATATTCACATCATCCAAAACAGTTTTTCTTTCTAGTCCGAGAATGATACCTTCCCGAGGTAGGAGGTGCAAAGGGGACATACTTTCGTAGTGATTTTACCTCGATAGTACGGTTTACTGCCCTGTTTCAAGAAATTAGATCACCCTGCATGGAACAAGTGTAAATTACTGACGTACTCAACTCCTTACAGCAATCTATGCCTCCCAATTTCACCCACCCGTCCTGCTCTTTAGCTACGCGGTGCAGTGTTGGTTTAACTCTGTAAGCTCATAATCACATCTTCTATCCGAAACTACAGTACTCTCAGAATAAACTCTATGTTCCAGCTGTGGATCCCCATCCTCTTGATCAGAACCACACTCATGTTGCTCTAACACATTTAGGTGCATCATTATTTTTAACCTGTATGTTAAATTACATCTTTCTAGAATCCAATATTCTAGACCATCTCAATCTTATGATACACTTAAAACTGATTAAAACCTAAAACTATAACTTCAAAAATGATCACTATGCATTGAACAAGTACTAAAATAGTGCCTCATTTTAGACATATTCAACACTACAGCATATCATTCAAAGTTCACATGATTTCCACAATTAATGTCTAATATAGGTAACCATATTTTTCAGTAGAACAGCTGTTTTCAATTGGTATTTCCATTCAACATAGGATGTCCCATTACCTTACAAGTACATATTAATATAGTCTTATGTTCCTAACAACACTCCAAATAATCCATTGCAAGACACCAACCATTTTACCTCCCTACCATGGATGGCAGATACAATGTCTTAACAATACCACTCTTAAGTGTCATGAACAACACAAACTCCATACTCCCAGTGCCTCTAGAGGTCAATGGTACAACCTTTGCAGTTTTTGTTATTTTACTGAATGTGATTAGTAATAAATTACATGAGACCTTCCCATCTCTGCACTCCAGGATCGCTGACATATTACCTTTAGTATCTTTAAACTAAGACAAATCTTTTCACCAATCATACATCTATACCCCAAGTTTATAATACGTAGTTTCATTATCAGGTATGTTAACTGAAATTAACAGTCCCCATTACATCCCCAAAAATGTCACTTTAACGTCATCATAATTTCTTCTTTTGATATGCAGACTGGAATGGTTCCCCATATGTAAGAATGTCTCTGTGGTTTCAGATACTTCCTCATGACCGTCTCTCAGCAACTTACACTCTTGTTCCAGATATATGGTAGAGCTTAATTACTACATATCATGGACAAGCATTGTAAAGTTCTGCAGGTTAATATGTACAGTTCCTGTTTGCATATCCAAATTGTCCCACAAGTGTATTGGAACTTTCTGCACAAACTCTTCTGAAATGGTCCTCTCAGTTCCGATGAACAGCATTGTGCTTCCATTCCACATAAACGCCATCAGTATTATCTCGGAACCTGTGGAGAACAAGTGCAGTATTTATTCTTTTGATTAATATCTGATTTAATTTCAAAAAGGTTAATTCTTGAATAGTCTCTTTTTCATCTGCATTGATAATGTTATTGCAATTCTAAGAATCGCCAATGTCTGTTAATTCTATCTTGTATTTTTCTCAGAACCTATGTCCACCCCATATCGTGAACATAATATAAAATATCAGTTCCAGCATGAACCTGTAGGAGAAGAGAAAAGCCTTAGACCTGTGTCTGTACTCTGAAAGTAACTACAAATCTCTATCTGCTTCATTGCTCACAATTACTACTCTAAACTAACTGCATCAGTACCCTTAGGAATTTCCGTTCTCCAGCAGGCTTGCTTATCAGTGAAACTAGTTTTCACTCCCTCATTTTTGTATTGCCAATTTCAAATTGGTTTCTCCCAGTTTGTCCATTATCTCATATGAACCTCCCCAATCAGCCTTCCAACCCCCCGCTTTTTTTTTTTTTTTAACTTTTTAAATTTGAATGGAGACCCTGTGTGGGGTTGGAATCAGTGCATGTTTTAATGCCTCAATTCAGGTGTTCATAGAGGGTGACAGCTAGTTTGCTGTATCCTTCCATGAAGTCCTGACAGAATCCAAATATGCCCAAAAAGATCTAAGGGGCAGATTTTTAATCAGCTTTTTATTTCCTGGGTCAGGTGTGTGTCCTCCAGTTTCCACCTGTACTCCTAAGAAACAAACAGATGATTTCATTAATGCAGCTTTCTTTAGATTTAATTTGAGAGCAGCGTGCTCCTCCAGCAACAGATAGTTCTTCTCCGCAGTTCCCATTGCAACAGTATGTCGTCCACATACTGTATGATATTACCTAGTTGAGAACAGTTCTGTAAGATGTTAGTCATACATTGATCTCTCCCTTCTTGGCAAGACGTCCAGAGCACATATCACAATAACAGTTGAAAAGAAAGTTTACAAAGAAATGTATTCAAACGTTAATGTTTCCCAATAACGCATACAGAAATAAAAGTACTGCCTATTCTTGCTGCAATTAATAACAGCATCCTTTTAGCAGATCAAAATAAATCAGGATCTATTATAGAAATAGTCCAGTGAGAAAGAAAATGTGTGTGCACATAAACCTGACCTTCATGAGCACCTGTTTATGATGCTTCCTTTTTAGAATGTGATCCACAAGCTCTACCAACCCAGAGCTCTTTGGGTGCCAGAGGACATGGAATCACTGTACTTCGCCAACCAGGGCGCAGGTTGCTTCATGCTTAAGCCAGCGAATATTGATTTGATTAATTTACACGGGCGTTTCCCCATGGTCAATCCTACCAAGTGCATTTGTATTACTGTGAGTGCATAATTACTTTTGCTACTGCGACTGTCTGTTCTGTATTAGACAGTGAGAAGTTGACTTTATTTTGCATCACAATATTTCCATTAGTTCAGCCTCCTGTGCTGAACTTCCACAAAAGAGTATTCATACCCTATATTCACAGACAAACACACAAACATTAACCAACAGACTGTCTATCATACCAATATCACAATCCATCAATCCAGCAGTCCTATACTGCACCATCAATAATCTTATGTCACTCGCGATTTATTCATGTTTCAGTTATCACATTAATCTAATTATCATCACCTCTCCTGCAAGAAGCTCCGTAAAATACTAATTGTAACCAACATAAACAAAACACATCGTACACATGTGTGCAAACATCCCATTTCACATCACTCGCGTAGCTCTGAGTGACACTGCTTTTGTCTCCTGCATCACTGCATTCTGATGCCTTAGCAGAAGTTGAAATCCCTGTAGATCACTCTGATATCGATTGTGACCTCTTTTTCCCCATTTGAATTGTATTTTATGCTTTCTAACAATTCAACTTTTTTTTTCTTCTACTCGTAGTGTGCTTTAGCAACATCAGAATAAACCCAGTTAATACTGATAACATCAGTGCTTTATTAAACTACGTGTTTTCCATTCAAAGAGAATGCAATCTCCCTGTTTAATTCAACATGAACTAAACAATCATTAATAAACAGACCCCTTAAATAAAACATCGTTTTAACTCTGCACTTTTTTTAGCTACACCAATAATACAAACTCTACCACTCATGTGATCTTGGTTTCAAATATGTATTCATAGGTGATTCATAAAATTCACCCGTGTCTTAAACATAAAATTCACTCTCAAACAAACACTTAACATTCATTCATGAAAATATTTTTAAAATATTTCCAGGTCGATAATTTAATTTGTTTCAGATTTATTGATCTCCAAAAACATTTGTTCTCTTCCTAAAAGTCTTTTTATTTTTTAGTCGTGTAACAGTGATCTATTCTCATAGTCTTTTCTCTCTCTGCCCAAATATGGTCACGCAAGTTTTTTTCCTATTCCTCCCTGAATCTGTGACCAGGGAGACACAGACCCTGCGTACCAAACCAATACCACCACTTTCTTTTCAAGTAAACCCTCTATCAGAAAGACAATGTTCCTCTTGTTTACCAATATAATCCTGAACAAACTATTAATTGTTGCTTTGTATATTTGTGTTATTGTTTTAGTTCAAAGGTTGGCCATTCCTTTGCATTCAAACACTAACACAATACAAATAACTCATCAGTTAACATGGGTCTCTTTCCCTTATCAAACCCTCTTATGATCGAGGCAAGACAATAAGTATTCATGCTGGTTCTTAGTACATAGTTTTTCTAAGATGTTACTTTATCTCCACGCTTAAGCAAAATCAGAATTACTCAAACAATCATTAATAAGCAACTTCTTAATTACATTTTAATGTGACCTTTTAATTTTACAGTTTTTTTTGTTTTGTTTTTTTGTGGGCTACCAGTTTTGAATTTCCTTTGTCTTTTTCTTCTTTCGAGACACACACTCCTGATCTTTCACATGAACATGTACATTACTGTTCTGTACATAGCTTCCCTTTTTGCCATGTTTTAACACATAGTCTATGTTCCATATTCTCCAGTCATCCATTCGATGACCGTCACTATTATCTTCTAACATATTTGGAGTTGATCAGACTCCCAACAAAACACAAAACTAACAAAAAAAACTTGTTTTTAGTTTTGTCTTGTTTTTACCAATAGTCTGTGTTTAAAGCTATGCTTAACGAAGCATAAACTTTTATTTTGGTTTATTGCACATTTAATTTACACTTTTGTATGTGCTATTTGGGCTTAACTGGAACTTATTGTCTGATTGTTCCTTATCTGTACCACCTAATGTGGACAGTTAAATAAGAGGCTTATCCTATTGCCCCCTTATCGTGACTTATAAACCAAACAGTAAAAACAAAGACAAAACAGGTGTACCAAACCCTCTCAAAAACAAACATAAAACATAAATCCGAGTATGCCCGTACCTGTTGAGCTATACAAGTCCGTGTAACTAGTCCAATAGACTCTACTGGCACGTCATAACACTACACGATTTACTCCGACTTTTTTAAGAATCCAGAGGTCCTCTTTCATACCTAAAGTCCTAATAGTCAATACACTTTTAGTTCAGCGGTCAATCTCTCTTGACTTAACTAATTGTGTCCTCAATGTACATGAATTATCAAAAAGTCCTCTTTCATATTCTACCCTTGATTCTCACTACATTCTAAACACTGCATATAAAACAATAAACCAGTAACTACTCACCAATGTACGTGGTTATATGTTCGAGCTGAAGTCCTGATTCAAAGATTCTCCACACCGTCTGGTCAGAAGTTAGAAGCAGTCTCTGTCCATTCGCTTTGTCCTGGTCCTGTGCGCACGGGATTCAGGCTGGGCAAATGGGTTTCTCTGCAGTCAGGTACAAACCCCCCCGGTTTTTTGGAAAAAAAAATTTCAGGAAACAGTCCACAGGTGGCTCGCCAAATGATGTAACTTTAAAAAGAGGATGGTGAGTAAGTAGATTCAAGAAACTGCACAGAGTCCTTTTCTTCACTCAGTTGTTAGGTTTATTGAAATATGCAGGGAGTCTGGTCCCAGGTACAGGACAAACAGAATACTCGTTCTTACAATTGTTGCATGACATTAAATACCCTTCTGCATAGGTGTCTTTCTCCTCCTCTTTCTCTGACACTTAACCAATAGAAAAGGTACAACTCATTATCCTGTTACCATACATTTAATTTTGTGTGAGTGTGTGTGTGTGTGTGTGTGTGTGTGTGTGTGAGTCTAGTGTGACGACCTCTGAACTCAGTGCATTCCTCAAACCCCTGGTGCCCCAAAAAGGTCCATACATCTTGTTTTTGTCATCTTCTCTCCGTTTTGCCTTAGACCCTTCAAGTCCAGTAGTATTATCTCTTACTCTCCTTGTGAACCTCTTGGTCCAACGGCAGCCCCTGGGAGCCTTCTAGCCCCTTTATGCTTTGTATTCCTAAAAGTCTTAGAGCCTAGCCCCTCCTGGTCCACAGCACCAATATCTTGTTAGCTTGCAGTCAATGTTGGACAAGAAGCTTGTAGACACAAGGTCTCTTATCAATTGTTAGCAGTACATGCAATTTGAACCAAACAGTCTGCTATCTGCAATATTAGTTTCTTTTCAGAAAAGAACACCAGTATAGCTCTGCCAGTCCACATGCGTAGCAAACTGCTAATCAATTCTCAATCCATGTTTTCCAACATCATATAATCAAAGAAACTACAAAATGATATCGCAAAAGTCTACCAGAAGCCATAATAGTAGTACAGTGTTTCATGTTAGATTTCAAAATGTCACATTTTTCTGTTTTTGTCAGTTTTCTGTTAAGTATATGGAAAACTACAAAGCGGTGTGTAATTGAATGTGTTAACGTAGCATTATTCAGCAGGTTTCATTCGACTTTAAGAAGCAGAATGAGTTCATTCTGTGTGTTCTTGCACACAATGATATAAGCCTCCTGGAGGTCTGTCTTTATTTTCCTCTTACATTTGTATCTGAATCTTGATAACTGCTCATCCAACACCATCTGGACATCCTTTAGCAGTTTTATTTTGTTTGCATTGCTGAGAATAGTTTGTCATGCATGTTCAGTTTCATTCCCAATATTTATAGCCCAGGATGTGAATACAAATATCAAAGCACTTGTGATTGTGTTGAAAAAATACAGTAAAACTCAGGTACATGTATTTATGTAGCAGGGTGCCTGTCAGGCCTTGTGACGCTTCCTTCAGTGAATGTTTGTTTTTTAGGTTTTGGTGGCTGTGTGGACATTATTGTCGATGGCGTCAAGCTCTTAAACGAGATTGGTCTTAAACCCAGTAAAACTCCCTTCCATCACGACTGCATTGAAAGCAGGGAGCAGCTCTCCCAGAGCTTTGCATACTTCTTTCCACCCGGAGCAGCCTCTGAGTAAGTGAATACAAAGCATGCAGTGCTCTCAGCTCTGTAATTCATGCAGCATTCATTCCTGTGGGTTGGGGTTGGGGTTGGGGTTGGGGTTGGGGTTGGGGGGGTTGGTATTGGGGTTGGGGTTGGGGTTGGGGTTGGGGAGGGGGAGGGGCAGGGGCAGGGGGAGGGGGGTGGGATGTTGGGGTTGGGTTGGGGTTAGGGGGTGGGATGTTGGGGTTGGGGTTGGGTTTGGGGGGGAGGGGGTTGGCAGTGATCCAGGGCTCAGCTTTGGTTCCCTTTCCATCTTGCATATGAATACAGCAGCCTCTGATTAACCATCTCACCACTGCCTTACCTGCAGAAGTGGAAGCATGGGAATGTAAAAGGGCGTGGTCTTGACTGGTTGTGCCTCAGGTGTATTCAACGTTGATTTGGCGTTGTCCCATTTACAATGAAATATTTAATTTGCAGCCACATTTATTTTAACATCCGCCACATTTGAGAAACTGTTAACGAAATACACTTTGTATACTTCTGCTGTACAACCACAGCACATTTTTCAATTTTTTTTTCATGTTTAAGAACATTTCTGTCAGATTTAATTTCCCTTGTACTACTGTCGAGATCAGTTTTATATTGAATTATTTTTCTGTTCACTGAAGGACATCCTCAAATTTACAAAAGAGAGGAGGCCATTGAGCTCATCAGTGCTTGTATTGTTCCTATTCCCTAATTAATCCATGATCTTCATCTGGTCCCTAATTAATCCATGATCTTCATCCAGTCCCTGATTAATCCATGAACTTCATCCAGTCCCTGATTAATCCATGAACTTCATCTAGTCCCTGATTAATCCATGAACTTAATCTAGTCCCTGATTAATCCATGAACTTCATCCAGTCCCTGATTAATCCATGAACTTCATCCAGTCCCTGATTAATCCATGAACTTCATCTAGTCCCTGATTAATCCATGAACTTCATCTAGTCAGTTGTTAAAGTATTCCAATGACTCTGCATCAACAACGCATCACCCGTTTAATAGGCACTGGAGTGTCTGGTCCTGGTCTCTGTGCTGTGTTTAAAGTTCTGTCTGGGGTTAGCTGTGTAGTGTGTGGTGTGATGGCTTGTGTTTCCTTGCAGGATATTCCTGGCTGGGGTTAGCTGTGTGGTGTGATGGCTTGTGTTTTATGGCAGGAGATTCCTGGCTGGGGTTAGCTGTGTGGTGTGATGGTTTGTGTTTCCTTGCAGGATATTCCTGGCTGAGGTTAGCGGTGTAGTGTGTGGTGTGATGGCTTGTGTTTCCTTGGAGGAGATTCCTGGCTGGGGTTAGCTGTGTAGTGTGTGGTATGATGGCTTGTGTTTCATGGCAGGAGATTCCTGGCTGAGGTTAGCTGTGTAGTGTGTGGTGTGATGGCTTGTGTTTCCTTGCAGGAGATTCCTGGCTGGGGTTAGCGGTGTAGTGTGTGGTGTGATGGCTTGTGTTTCCTTGCAGGAGATTCCTGGCTGGGGTTAGCTGTGTAGTGTGTGGTGTGATGGCTTGTGTTTCCTTGCAGGAGATTCCTGGCTGGGGTTAGCGGTGTAGTGTGTGGTGTGATGGCTTGTGTTTCCTTGGAGGAGATTCCTGGCTGGGGTTAGCTGTGTGGTGTGATGGCTTGTGTTTTATGGCAGGAGATTCCTGGCTGGGGTTAGCTGTGTGGTGTGATGGTTTGTGTTTCCTTGCAGGATATTCCTGGCTGAGGTTAGCGGTGTAGTGTGTGGTGTGATGGCTTGTGTTTCCTTGCAGGAGATTCCTGGCTGGGGTTAGCTGTGTAGTGTGTGGTATGATGGCTTGTGTTTCATGGCAGGAGATTCCAGGCTGAGGTTAGCTGTGTAGTGTGTGGTGTGATGGCTTGTGTTTCCTTGCAGGAGATTCCTGGCTGGGGTTAGCGGTGTAGTGTGTGGTGTGATGGCTTGTGTTTCCTTGCAGGATATTCCTGGCTGGGGTTAGCTGTGTGGTGTGATGGCTTGTGTTTTATGGCAGGAGATTCCTGGCTGGGGTTAGCTGTGTGGTGTGATGGTTTGTGTTTCCTTGCAGGATATTCCTGGCTGAGGTTAGCGGTGTAGTGTGTGGTGTGATGGCTTGTGTTTCCTTGGAGGAGATTCCTGGCTGGGGTTAGCTGTGTAGTGTGTGGTATGATGGCTTGTGTTTCATGGCAGGAGATTCCTGGCTGGGGTTAGCTGTGTAGTGTGTGGTATGATGGCTTGTGTTTCATGGCAGGAGATTCCTGGCTGAGGTTAGCTGTGTAGTGTGTGGTGTGATGGCTTGTGTTTCCTTGGAGGAGATTCCTGGCTGGGGTTAGCTGTGTAGTGTGTGGTATGATGGTTTGTGTTTCATGGCAGGAGATTCCTGGCTGGGGTTAGCTGTGTAGTGTGTGGTATGATGGCTTGTGTTTCATGGCAGGAGATTCCTGGCTGAGGTTAGCTGTGTAGTGTGTGGTGTGATGGCTTGTGTTTCCTTGCAGGAGATTCCTGGCTGGGGTTAGCTGTGTAGTGTGTGGTGTGATGGCTTGTGTTTCATGGCAGGAGATTCCTGGCTGGGGTTAGCTGTGTAGTGTGTGGTGTGATGGCTTGTGTTTCCTTGCAGGAGATTCCTGGCTGGGGTTAGCGGTGTAGTGTGTGGTGTGATGGCTTGTGTTTCCTTGCAGGATATTCCTGGCTGGGGTTAGCTGTGTAGTGTGTGGTGTGATGGCTTGTGTTTCCTTGCAGGAGATTCCTGGCTGGGGTTAGCTGTGTAGTGTGTGGTGTGATGGCTTGTGTTTCCTTGCAGGAGATTCCTGGCTGGGGTTAGCGGTGTAGTGTGTGGTGTGATGGCTTGTGTTTCCTTGGAGGAGATTCCTGGCTGGGGTTAGCTGTGTAGTGTGTGGTATGATGGCTTGTGTTTCATGGCAGGAGATTCCTGGCTGAGGTTAGCTGTGTAGTGTGTGGTGTGATGGCTTGTGTTTCCTTGCAGGAGATTCCTGGCTGGGGTTAGCTGTGTAGTGTGTGGTGTGATGGCTTGTGTTTCATGGCAGGAGATTCCTGGCTGGGGTTAGCTGTGTGGTGTGATGGCTTGTGTTTCATGGCAGGAGATTCCTGGCTGGGGTTAGCTGTGTAGTGTGTGGTGTGATGGCTTGTGTTTCATGGCAGGAGATTCCTGGCTGGGGTTAGCTGTGTGGTGTGATGGCTTGTGTTTCATGGCAGGAGATTCCTGACTGGGGTTAGCTGTGTAGTGTGTGGTGTGATGGTTTGTGTTTCATGGCAGGAGATTCCTGGCTGAGATTAGCGGTGTAGTGTGTGGTGTGATGGTTTGTGTTTCATGGCAGGAGATTCCTGGCTGGGGTTAGCTGTGTAGTGTGTGGTGTGATGGCTTGTGTTTCATGGCAGGAGATTCCTGGCTGGGGTTAGCTGTGTGGTGTGATGGCTTGTGTTTCATGGCAGGAGATTCCTGGCTGAGATTAGCGGTGTAGTGTGTGGTGTGATGGCTTGTGTTTCATGGCAGGAGATTCCTGGCTGGGGTTAGCTGTGTGGTGTGATGGCTTGTGTTTCATGGCAGGAGATTCCTGTCCAATGACACTTTGTTTGACGAGCTGGTGGAAGCATCCCGAGGACTCCATGGGAATCGATGGGCTCTCGGAGGGAACGCTGCAGTCATGGCTAACCGACTGGCCTCGGAGGGGTGTGACGTGCTCCTGGGAGGCCGCTTCAGCCCAGAAGTCACTGAAGTCCTTTCTGATCACGTGACAGGTTAGAGAACGTAGTGCTTTGTGCTAATTGATTTTTTTCTGTTCAACGGTTTAGATTTTTAGGCACTAAAGGGACCCTCTTTTCTGTTTGGTGTCAGTGACTGCACTGGTACTGTATACTCACACCGTTGCTTTCTCTTTGCAGTGGCTGGGAAGCCAGTGGAGGACCCCGATATTCACTTGATTCTAGAATACCCCACTGGGGCGAAATGGGGAGAATACGTCTCCAGGAGAGCGAACAGGTCTGTAACACGGAATTACTTTTGTTTATTTTATCTTTGAAAGGCTGTGATTCACTTACTCAACATTTCCACTTCCACTAACATTTTCACTAATAAAACAGCCCTTAAATGAAGAGGTCGGCCAGGGTGTCCTGGGCTCACCGCACACCAGCGACCCCTGTAGTCTGGCTGGGCGCCTGCGGGCTTGCCTGTAAGCTGCCCGAGAGCTGCGTTATCCTCCGACGCTGTAGCTCTTGGGTGGCTGCATGGTGAGTCCGCAGTGTGAAAAAAAGCGGTCAACTGACGGCACACGCTTTGTGTGTTTGTCTTCGCCCTCCCGAGTCAGCGCAGGGGTTGTAGCGGTGAGCTGAGCCTAAAAATAATTGGCCATTCCAAATTGGGAGAAAATAATAATAAGAAATAATAATAATTGGCAATGACTAAATTTATAAAAGAAAAAAAATAGTATATTTGTATTTATGCACGAGGATTGCACAAATACTCCACATGCAGATTAAAGTGGGAATTAGTATGGAAGCACAGAATTAGTTCACGTGCAGATGTACAGAGATTCCAATTGAATGATTGATTTGCAATCGAGTCTCGGTACAGCTGCATAAAAGAGGCAGTGTTTCACTCACTCGGGGTTGGGTGTTTGGTGAGTGGAGAACAGGAGAGCACGAGAGGGACCAGCATGGTACGGTTGTTTGGGTTCGTCCACCGTTTGTTTGTTTGTTTGTTTGTTTGTCTATTTGTTTTGGCCACCGCACCGTTTAGTTTATAAAAGTGTTTGTATTTTGTTCAAACCTTTTATTTTGTTCATTCATTTATAATAAACACACAGGCAGCACATTTCACTGACCTCGCAGTCCAGTGTGTTGTGGATTTACTTCCTGACGTCACCACGGAGCGATCCGTGACAATGGGGCAGCACAGTACGAGTTGTATAATTGAGTTTATTGAATTGCTTGTGATCCACAGATCTCAAGGAGCAATTTGAACCAGCCAGACTAGCTTTTCACTGCATACGCCTGCCATTAAAGTTGAAAAGCAGTCCTGCCATTAATAAAGATGGATTATTTCAAGTCGTTTGTTTCCAGCTCTAAGCAAGCCTGGCTGTGTTTGTCACACAGGTACATCGTTCACAGCGATGACCACAACCCTCTGCTGGATTCCCTGGAGGACTTTGAGGAGCAGCTCCAGTCTTTCAGGCCCGACCTCCTTGTGATTGGTGGGCTCCAGATGATGGATAACTTTCCATTTGAAAAAGGTATTGACAGCACTCGCTATATATAACTTCCCATTTGAAAAAGGTATTGACAGCACTCGCTATAACTTCCCATTTGAAAAGGTATTGACAGCACTCACTATATATAACTTCCCATTTGAAAAGGTATTGACAGCACTCTATATATAACTTCCCATTTGAAAAGGTATTGACAGCACTCACTATATATAACTTCCCATTTGAAAAGGTATTGACATCACTCACTATATATAACTTCCCATTTGAAAAGGTATTGACAGCACTCACTATATATAACTTCCCATTTGAAAAGGTATTGACAGCACTCACTATATATAACTTCCCATTTGAAAAGGTATTGACAGCACTCACTATATATAACTTCCCATCTGAAAAGGTATTGACAGCACTCTATATATAACTTCCCATTTGAAAAGGTATTGACAGAACTCGCTATATATAACTTCCCATTTGAAAAAGGTATTGACAGCACTCGCTATAACTTCCCATTTGAAAAGGTATTGACAGCACTCACTATATATAACTTCCCATTTGAAAAGGTATTGACAGCACTCACTATATATAACTTCCCATCTGAAAAGGTATTGACAGAACTCACTATATATAACTTCCCATCTGAAAAGGTATTGACAGCACTCACTATATATAACTTCCCATTTGAAAAGGTATTGACAGCACTCGCTATAACTTCCCATTTGAAAAGGTATTGACAGAACTCACTATATATAACTTCCCATTTGAAAAGGTATTGACAGCACTCACTATATATAACTTCCCATCTGAAAAGGTATTGACAGAACTCACTATATATAACTTCCCATCTGAAAAGGTATTGACAGCACTCACTATATATAACTTCCCATTTGAAAAGGTATTGACATCACTCACTATATATAACTTCCCATTTGAAAAGGTATTGACAGCACTCACTATATATAACTTCCCATTTGAAAAGGTATTGACATCACTCACTATATATAACTTCCCATTTGAAAAGGTATTGACAGAACTCGCTATATATAACTTCCCATTTGAAAAGGTATTGACAGAACTCGCTATATATAACTTCCCATTTGAAAAGGTATTGACAGCACTCACTATATATAACTTCCCATTTGAAAAGGTATTGACATCACTCACTATATATAACTTCCCATTTGAAAAGGTATTGACAGCACTCACTATATATAACTTCCCATTTGAAAAGGTATTGACAGCACTCACTATATATAACTTCCCATTTGAAAAGGTATTGACATCACTCACTATATATAACTTCCCATTTGAAAAGGTATTGACAGCACTCACTATATATAACTTCCCATTTGAAAAGGTATTGACAGAACTCACTGTAACTTCCCATTTGAAAAGGTATTGACAGCACTCACTATATATAACTTCCCATTTGAAAAGGTATTGACATCACTCACTATATATAACTTCCCATTTGAAAAGGTATTGACAGCACTCACTATATATAACTTCCAATTTGAAAAGGTATTGACATCACTCACTATATATAACTTCCCATTTGAAAAGGTATTGACATCACTCACTATATATAACTTCCCATTTGAAAAGGTATTGACAGCACTCACTATATATAACTTCCCATCTGAAAAGGTATTGACAGCACTCACTATATATAACTTCCCATTTGAAAAGGTATTGACAGCACTCGCTATATATAACTTCCCATTTGAAAAGGTATTGACAGCACTCACTATATATAACTTCCCATTTGAAAAGGTATTGACAGCACTCACTATATATAACTTCCCATTTGAAAAGGTATTGACAGCACTCACTATATATAACTTCCAATTTGAAAAGGTATTGACAGCACTCGCTGCCACTAACACACAGTCATTTGTATTCGATCTACAACTTCTGCAAGCACAACACAACCAAAAGAAATAGTGTGTATATTTGATACTGAAACAGTAATGGACTACGTGAAAATAAGACCTACAAACTGATAGCTCTCTTTAACCTACTATCGTACCAGATTTGTTTTTTGTTTTCTTTCACAACTCCACATGAGATCTAGTCTATATAGCAAATGGAAGTGCACAGCAGGTGGGGTTCTGAATGGACGAGCACAGCAGGTGGGGTTCTGAATGGACGAGCACAGCAGGTGGGGTTCTGAATGGACGAGCACAGCAGGTGGGGTTCTGAATGGACGAGCACAGCAGGTGGGGTTCTGAATGGACGAGCACAGCAGGTGGGGTTCTGAATGGACGAGCACAGCAGGTGGGGTTCTGAATGGACGAGCACAGCAGGTGGGGTTCTGAATGGACGAGCACAGCAGGTGAGGTTCTGAATGGACGAGCACAGCAGGTGGGGTTCTGAATGGAAGTGCATGAGAATCTGAATGGACGCGCACAGCAGGTGGGGTTCTGAATGGACGAGCACAGCAGGTGGGGTTCTGAATGGACGAGCACAGCAGGTGGGGTTCTGAATGGACGAGCACAGCAGGTGAGGTTCTGAATGGACGAGCACAGCAGGTGGGGTTCTGAATGGAAGTGCATGAGAATCTGAATGGACGCGCACAGCAGGTGAGGTTCTGAGTGGACGAGCACAGCAGGTGAGGTTCTGAATGGAAGTGCATGAGAATCTGAATGGACGAGCACAGCAGGTGAGGTTCTGAATGGAAGTGCATGAGAATCTGAATGGACGCGCTCAGTAGGTGAGGTTCTGAATGGAAGTGCATGAGAATCTGAATGGACGAGCACAGCAGGTGAGGTTCTGAATGGAAGTGCATGAGAATCTGAATGGACGCGCTCAGTAGGTGAGGTTCTGAATGGACGAGCACAGCAGGTGAGGTTCTGAATGGACGCGCTCAGTAGGTGAGGTTCTGAATGGACGCGCTCAGTAGGTGAGGTTCTGAATGGACGAGCACAGCAGGTGAGGTTCTGAGTGGACGAGCACAGCAGGTGAGGTTCGGAATGGACGAGCACAGCAGGTGAGGTTCTGAATGGAAGTGCGTGAGATTCTGAATGGGCGAGCACAGCAGGTGAGGTTCTGAGTGGACGAGCACAGCAGGTGAGGTTCTGAATGGACGCACACAGCAGGTGGGGTTCTGAATGGACGAGCACAGCAGGTGAGGTTCTGAATGGACGAGCACAGCAGGTGAGGTTCTGAATGGACGAGCACAGCAGGTGAGGTTCTGAATGGACGAGCACAGCAGGTGAGGTTCTGAATGGAAGTGCGTGAGATTCTGAATGGATGCGCACAGCAGGTGAGGTTCTGAGTGGACGAGCACAGCAGGTGAGGTTCTGAATGGACGAGCACAGCAGGTGAGGTTCTGAATGGAAGTACATGAGATTCTGAATGGATGCGCACAGCAGGTGAGGTTCTGAGTGGACGAGCACAGCAGGTGAGGTTCTGAATGGACGAGCACAGCAGGTGAGGTTCTGAATGGAAGTGCGTGAGATTCTGAATGGATGCGCACAGCAGGTGAGGTTCTGAATGGACGAGCACAGCAGGTGAGGTTCTGAGTGGACGAGCACAGCAGGTGAGGTTCTGAATGGACGAGCACAGCAGGTGAGGTTCTGAATGGAAGTACATGAGATTCTGAATGGATGCGCACAGCAGGTGAGGTTCTGAATGGACGCACACAGCAGGTGAGGTTCTGAATGGACGAGCACAGCAGGTGAGGTTCTGAGTGGACGAGCACAGCAGGTGAGGTTCTGAATGGACGCACACAGCAGGTGAGGTTCTGAATGGACGCACACAGCAGGTGAGGTTCTGAATGGACGAGCACAGCAGGTGAGGTTCTGAATGGACGAGCACAGCAGGTGAGATTCTGAATGGACGAGCACAGCAGATGAGATTCGGTCTCCTGCTCCTGTTTGCCTGCTTTTGGCTTTTGTTTTTTGTTTCCGGCCAGGCTCTTCTAAAAGTTTCCCATAGTAAAAGCATAGCAAAGTGTGATCCAGTGCAGTGAAAGCATGGTAAAGCAGAGCAAAGTGTGATCCAGTGCAGTGAAAGCATGGTAAAGCAGAGCAAAGTGTGATCCAGTGCAGTGAAAGCATGGTAAAGCAGAGCAAAGTGTGATCCAGTGCAGTGAAAGCATGGTAAAGCAGAGCAAAGTGTGATCCAGTGCAGTGAAAGCATGGTAAAGCAGAGCAAAGTGTGATCCAGTGCAGTGAAAGCATGGTAAAGCAGTGCAAAGTGTGATCCAGTGCAGTGAAAGCATGGTAAAGCAGTGCAAAGTGTGATCCAGTGCAGTGAAAGCATGGTAAAGCAGTATGGTATAAAGTGTAAACTAGAAGTATATAACCATGGGAAAAGTTACTGTTCACATTTACTGTCATAAACTTTTATATGGGAGAATGTGGTTGAACAAAAGGTAAAACATAAGAAAATAAGAAAGTTTACAAACGAGAGGAGGCCATTCAGCCCATCTTGCTCGTTTGGTTGTTAGTAGCTTATTGATCCCATAATCTCATCAAGCAGCTTCTTGAAGGATCCCAGGGTGTCAGCTTCAACAACATTACTGGGGAGTTGGTTCCAGACCCTCACAATTTTCTGTGTAAAAAGGTGCCTCATATCTTCTGTTCTAAATTCCCCTTTATCTAATCTCCATTTGTGACCCCTGGTCCATGTTTCTTTTTTCAGGCCGAAAAAGTCCCCTGGGTCGACATTGTCTATACGTTTTAGAATTTTGAATGCTTGAATCAGATTGCCACGTGGTCTTCTTTGTTCAAGACTGAATAGATTCAATTCTTTAAGCCTGTCTGCATATGACATGCCTTTTAAACCTGGAAAAATTCTGGTCGCTCTTCTTTGCACTCTTTCTAGAGCAGAAATATACTTTTAGTAGTGAGGTGACCAGAACTGAACACAATATTCTAGATGAGGTAGTTGTGTCTTTATTTAAATTCAGATTCAGCAATACCAGTGGTACATTTGCATAGTTTCAGATACTGCTGGTAGACGGGAGAGACGGGAGAGACAAGGTTGGCTTGCTAACTGATGGTAACAGTGGGTAATGGGTAAATGCATCAGGGTCACTGTGTTTCTCATGGAAATAATCAGCTTTCTATCAAATAAATGATGCTTAACGCTGCAGGAAATACCCTGAACACAAACCGTGGTCTTTGGTTGTGTACCTAGCTTTCATCTTAACCTGTTCATATTCCTGTTTCTTCAGCTTCCCACTCTCCAGCGAAAAAAAACTTGTGTAGCTGAAGATGCAGAACCTGTCTCCCTGGGTGAGGGTTCTGTTAGTATTGCTCACATGTGTAGCTGACGCAGAACCTGTCTCCCTGGGTGAGGGTTCTGTTAGTATTGCTCACATGTGTAGCTGATGCAGAACCTGTCTCCCTGGGTGAGGGTTCTGTTAGTATTGCTCACATGTGTAGCTGATGCAGAACCTGTCTCCCTGGGTGAGGGTTCTGTTAGTATTGCTCACATGTGTAGCTGACGCAGAACCTGTCTCCCTGGGTGAGGGTTCTGTTGGTATTGCTCACATGTGTAGCTGATGCAGAACCTGTCTCCCTGGGTGAGGGTTCTGTTAGTATTGCTCACATGTGTAGCTGATGCAGAACCTGTCTCCCTGGGTGAGGGTTCTGTTAGTATTGCTCACATGTGTAGCTGATGCAGAACCTGTCTCCCTGGGTGAGGGTTCTGTTAGTATTGCTCACATGTGTAGCTGAAGATGCAGAAAGCATGTTTCTATGCCTTGGATGCGCCACCATGTCCATGCTGACGCTGCTTGTAGTCAGGCCTTGTTTTTTACTTGTGGAAGAAAGCACATGTAACTTGTGTAATGTTTTTGATTATTATGTTACTAAGCCAAACATAAAAACTTAATGCAGCCGTTTCTTTAATGAATTGGGGTTCTGTGTGTTTTGAGATCTTGTCAGCTTAAAGTAACTCAACAGCTTGTCTTGTGTGAAAGTCTTTAGCTTGTACAGTACAGTGTAAAGGCCAGTCCGCAGCAGTACTCTGCAGTGCTTCATGCAGGGTCTCGGCAGGGGCAGTAGCTGTAGGGGATTCACAAGCTGTATTCCGACAGTGTCATTCTAGTCACCCCCAGGATGATTCGAATGGAATTCCGTAGTGTTCATGGAATTAGAACAGAGGTCTATCCTGATTTGTATGAGCCGCATTATTTCCCTGTTTCACAGCGACATTTACATTGCCCATAGCCGTGTCTATATGTGTTTCAATGAAGCTCTTCTAGAATGAAGGTTTTGCATTGTTGCTATGCCTGAGACGTGTCCTTCCACATCTCTGAGTTTGATCTACGCATGGGAATGTGCACGTCTTAAAACACCCCTATCCACCCTCAAGGGGTGGTCATGAATTAAAAGCCATGATAACCAGGATGCAGTGCCACCCCTGTGAATGTATCCAGTGCCTGCTCTGCAAGTGCAGCTATACTTGTCATTCTGTTGCAATGAATACCACAGCTCTGCCTGCTCTAGCACATGTTCCCAACATGTATGGAGTGCCTGGTCTGCTTGTTGTGAAGCAGCAGGGATGTGGGAAGCAATCCCCTCTGACTAAATCACTAGAAATGCCTGTTTCATTTTAAGCAAGTGCTTCAGAACTGTATGCAACCTTAGAAATGAAATGTTAGTCTTTAGAATGCATCCATATATATGAAATAGTTTGGAATTCATATCCTTCATAACTTGCTATTAATTCATTAACAGCCTTGTGTTTGTACCAGACAGTTATTAGCACGATTCATTGTGAATGCATGTGTTCTACTTCCTGTTGATAAACTTTATTTCCAGTGTTGTATTTTTCAAACCATGAGCAGTAACATATCCTGGACACTTGCATGGAAGCCAGTCTCGTGGTCTGTTTGTAGGTGTGCTCTTTAAATGTGCTCTGGGATGATTCTGAATGTCTGTACTCGGTGGGGTCCCGGGACACTGTTTGACGAATGGCTTTACTGCATCAAGGGCTTTCCATTTCACGTGTCTGACGTTTCACTGATGGTGCCAGAGTAAAAAAAAAAAAATAGGAAAAGAAATTGTGCTGATCACGTAGCTTAGTTTGCATTAGGCTTTGCATGCAAGTCAAAACCTCAAAGCTCTTTTAAAAATGTCAGCTGTAGTGCACTCATAGTGTCAGGATTATTTCCATCCTTGTCAAACAGGTAACACAGCAATAACGATCCATGATGTGGAACTGAAAAGCCACAGCACTTGTATTAGTGCTTTTTTTGTTTTGTTTTTTTTTTCAAATCACTCCTCCTGCAGTGATTTAGAGAACAGATCTCAAACCCCAGTGCACTAGAGTGGCCATTATTGAAAAGAGTTTTGAAACAGACTTTAAAGTTCTTAGTGTAAAAAGTTGTCAGGATGTTAACAATGAAAAGAAGAATTACAGGTATGTTATTTACACAGTTGTAGCAGCATGTGGGGATGTATAGTGTTATATTTAAACAGTTGTAGCAGCATGTGGGGATGTATAGTGTTATATTTAAACAGTTGTAGCAGCATGTGGGGATGTATAGTGTTATATTTAAACAGTTGTAGCAGCATGTGGGGATGTATAGTGTTATATTTAAACAGTTGTAGCAGCATGTGGGGATGTATAGTGCTATATTTAAACAGTTGTAGCAGCATGTGGGGATGTATAGTGCTATATTTAAACAGTTGTAGCAGCATGTGGGGATGTATAGTGTTATATTTACACAGTTGTAGCAGCATGTGTGGATGTATAGTGTTATATTTAAACAGTTGTAGCAGCATGTGGGGATGTATAGTGTTATATTTAAACAGTTGTAGCAGCATGTGGGGACGGGGAACGCTATATTTGTCGCAACCCCCGCTACTTACTTCGGCCCGAATACCTACTTTTTGAGCAGGGTTCGAATTCGGTGAACCGAATCCTATCCGCCCAGACGCACATCCATTTTAATACATCCCTCCAATGTGTGCGGTTCTTCTTCTTTAAATAAAACACAAATCCGGTATTGAATGTAAGTAACTGTTGTAGTTAATAACAAGAACACATTTGATGAACTGTATCTCAGCTCTCAACTCTCTAAATTACTGGTGGCGCAGCTGCTGAATGCAAACATACCCCTGTGTGCAACAGCACAGTCACATCACACTTTTCATGGAGTAAAGTTATGCAGTAAGCCTGTAATGTATAGAAACGGCAAACTGCTGCAGACTTTTGTGCTTTGTTGCTTTGTCTGAGTCTCCAGAATCTCGGGACACTTTAAGGCAGGTCAGGTTTTTTAACTCCCCTCTCTAAACTGCAATGTATTTGACATGTAAAGTGAGTGTGAATTGCTTGAGCAGTTTAGTAAATGTACTTGTTTAATTGAGGTGGTGATTCTATCCGGAGAGCCTCGTAACAACGATTAATCATATTGCTTGAATTGTTTTATACAGTAAACAATATCTGTCAAAATAGCGCAACACCATTATTATAGATAACTGTGCACTCACCTGCACTCTTTCATTTAACCTTGTGACAGCAGGTAAAGTTTCTATTTGTTTAATATTTCTTGCTTCACACAGTCCCGCCCAGTCAGAGACTCAGAAAGCCAATCAGCTGCTGTATAGGTCTGATTGATGGAAACGCTCCTCCCAGGCAGGTGTGTGCTTTTGGAAACAATTAAGTAAAACAATTCAATTAATTTAGCGACAGTTTGCACAATTCACACTCACTTTACTGAATCCATTGCAGTTTAGAGAGGCGAGTTACAAAACCTGACTTGCCTTAAAGTGTCCCGAGATTCTGGAGCCTGTTGGCAACCCTGTCAGGTGACACAGGTCGAAACATTATTAAAGAAAATAGCGGGTTATGGCAAAGATGCAGCTCTCCTTTCTTGTAAAGGTAAAGTAAACGGTTCTGTATTTTGACGTTTCTGTTGTGGGGGGAGGGGGCTAGCGTTAAATTGTGTAAGTTACAAAGTGAAATCTTACTCGGATGTATTTCCATTCAGTAATAAAAATACTATGAACCAAAAGGCTCAAAGCAATAGATTGTGTGCGTCCCTTGTTAGTAGCTGAAATCCATGTTATTCAACAGTTTCCTTCAGTTTTCTTGACGGTTTTTGGAGATTTGGTATTCGGTTTGGCATTTTTGCCGAATCTTTTGAGATAGATTCGGTATTTGTGCGAATCCCAAAAACTTGGATTTGGTGCATCCCTAGTTTTCCATCTGATATTGCCCTCCCTTTATCCAGCCCTGTATCCTCTGATATTACCCTCCTTGACGATGAGTGTCTTACTGGTGCTGCTTGGTTCCCAGGTGTGCGTGAGGCCCGGCTGGAGCATCTGAACGCCCTGATGCTGTCGGTAGATGAGGTGACAGGCGTCCATTTTGAGATGGCCTCCTTCGTGGACAAGGAACTGATGCAGGCGCTGCTGAGCCGGGTGGTGCCCTATGCCAGCTCTCTGGGCATGAACGAGCAGGAGCTGCCCAACCTGCTCAGCCTGCTGAAGGGGGGCAACGTCACTGTGCTCTCCGATCCCAACCCCCGCGTGGCCACCGTCCTGGACCAGATGAGGGAGCTGTACCGGCTGCTGAGCACTGAGAGGCGGGGCCAGGCTGGGGGGCGCAGGCTCACCAGGCTGCACGTCCACACCCTGGCCTTCCAAGCCATCATCGTGACTACAGGCTCCCCCTGGAAGAACACCATGTCGGCCACGGCCAAGGCTTCCCTCACCGCCAACCGGCACGTGTGCGGCTCGCCCGACATCAACCCCAGCAAGGCCAAGCTCATCATGGACGACTCGTTCTCCATCAGCCGCCAGGAAGGCAGCCAGAGAATGCCCTTGCTGGAGACCAAGCCCGTCACCTGCTGGGAGGAGGCTGACTACGAGGTGTGCGTCGCCCCTGTGCTGGTGTGCACAGACGTGTACCAGACTGCCGGAGGAGGGGACAATGTCTCAGCGGCTGGGTTAGTGCTGCAGATTTAACAGGGAGGAGACACTCTGGCAAATTACAAACTTTTTCAACTCATGAAAGACAATGCCCACTTATGTGAAGTGCTCTTTAAAATGTATTCTCTTTTTACTTTTTGGGGTTTTATTTCTTTTTAAATCTTTAAACACATCTGGCTACGGTAGCTGTCAAATGCATATAGAAGCCATGCGCTGTCGTTTGGGACTGAGCAGCTTCATTTTCTGTTTTACTGCTTCTTATGTAGAACACATGCTGAGTACAGGACGCCTTGGTGTGGTGTTCCTGCTTCTGGATGTCTGGGGTTGCTGGTAAGTTTTATTACAGGTGCTTCGTAAACAAGTATATGTAACACTTAACTCATACCCTATGGGGCATATTTGGTACAAAAAACAATACAAGTTTATGTACATGAAAAAAGCCTAGCTAAATCTTTATGGTAAACTAGAAGTCTTATTTAAAATGTCAGCCAATGAAAGTGCAGCTCATGAAGTATACTCACGCTGCTCCAGTGTGTAGATTGCAGTGGTATGGCATTGTTAATGGGAATATGTGCTCTTATTTCTGTTTAATTGAGGCCTTCATGCGTTGTCTTGCACAGGCTTACACTGGGTTTCATGTGGACGGCTTCATGTGGTACTTGCTGTGTATACTGCAAACTTCTATTTGTATTTTAATGATGAGTGAGTATTTTATTTTTTCGGTTGTCGTCAGTGACTGCTGAAATATACACAAGCCAATGCTGAGATTAGGAGCACAGAGGGGTAATATATAATACTCACAAAGCAATTTACAAACATTCCCTACTTTCTCTTGCAAGGATTTCTGCTCTTCTCTGTTGTTTTTGTTTTATTCTCACACTCAGATTAAAGTTGGATTGTTTTTTGTTTATTATTTGAAACGCCCCGTGAGGTTTCTCTCATCTCTCCTGCAAGCAGGGCATTTGCACTTTACTCAGTTAACACCGAATAGCACCTCATGAGAATAAGCAGTATAGCTTTAACAACTCGAACAACTCTCCAGGAGGAGAGAGGCACCTCATACAACACAAACCAATAACAGACCATGCTGTGAAACAGAACTAATGAAATGTGCAGCTTCTGCAGTCCGCTGTTTCTTGCTGATTGGATGTGTTCAGATAAGTTTATTTTACTGGGTCTGTTGCCATGTAGATGGTCTCTGGGAGTGGATGTAACCCTGAATATATAGCATAGCTGAGCAATATAGTGTCCCAAATGCAAAGAATGAACAGGCAGACTTGATTTTTACAGAATGTACAAGTTTTAACAAAAATGTTTTACAAGGGGAATGAATGAATTAAGTTTTGTTGGGGTTGCTTGACCAGGAGTAAAATAAAATCTTTTACATTCCACTCTGAGTCCGCTGCCGTTTATCAAGGTCTGCGTTCTGCTCCGCGTCCGCTGCCGTTCATTAAGGTTGTCACGACCGTGGTTCGACAGCCTTCCATGTGTTCTAAAGGGATGCTTTAATAACTGGGACCTCCCTCATGAGGAAAATATTGGTAATAAGGGTGTGTGATGTATCACTTTAATTACATAATCTACACAGTGAATTAATGTATTCCAATGTGTGCTGAATCAAAGATTCACGTTTACTCAGCTAAGAATTCTGAATGGCATCAAAAACCTACAGACCAAATCACTTCATACAGAAGTCCCGAGATCCATGGAAACATGGATTTCAGACCCAGGAGGTTCATTTTCCATGCTTGAATTCTCACAGCAGCAGTGGCTGAGGAGGCATAAATATTTAATTCAATTTATTACATCATTTCAAAATGAAATATTTCAATATAAAAATGGCCTTTAGACAACATGCAAGGGCATTTGTTCAAAGATAGGAAGCATCCTTCATACACAGAACCGCGCGCAGGAGTTTCGGATCTTCTGCCCAGTGCACGCCTGCACCCAGAATAACCCTCTGAAAAACAAAGCAGGACATTTAAACAAGGACTTTAATAATGTGTGCCGTGACTAGTCATCACCAGAGCAGAACAGAGACTTCACACTACCCTGACTATCCCATTTGAAAGGACCAGCACCAGGGCGGGAGAAGGGACTGTAGTTGATATATGCATTGTTCATGCAGGGAAGTGCTGTCATAATAAACCAGAAAGAGAGACCTGACCAGAGGGTCTGTTCAAGCAACACTAGAGCAGGAATGCTGTGCTATAGGCAGCAGCGGTGCAGGAACTCGAATAGACAATCCCACATGACTGTCTGATTCAGTTAATCCTCGATGCAATGAAAAGAGCATCTGAACTTCTATTACAAACATTGAATGTCTACAAAGACAACAGCAACAGATGACTGTAGATACAGACACAAAGCATTCTGACAAGATGGAGAGACACTGGAAATACTTGCAGAAAATAGATAAATGCACTGCCTATTATATGTGTCACTAGAAGTTCACTTTACAAATACAATGGGGAATTCAGATCATTCTTGTTTAGACTAATCTATATATATATTAGGGGTGTTTCGGTACCTCCAGATTTAGGACCCTACTTCACAACAACATGAATAAGAGTCGTAATGGATTTACCCGGAATACTTCCTGAATCAGGACCAGCACATTGGAATGCTGCTCCAGGTGTGCTCTGCCTGCATCTTCAGTGCCAGCTGAGAACTGCTGAACCTGCTCATTCAGCTGGGCTTGCGTCTGGACTGCTTTCATACGAGCCCGGAGCTCAACCTTCAATTCTAAAACAAACAAATACATACATACACATACATACATACATACATACATACATAGAGCAGACACTTCTGTTTCAACATGAAACCACAGGCAACTGTCACACGGGGACAAATGTTACTGCACTGAAATAAACTTGGTAAGTGGTCTGCCCATGAAGGAGTGATGCTATTAGAGTTCCAGAACAATCAGAGTGTAGCCTACCTAATCTCTTCTTACGCGCCTGAAGGACAGATAATTCCAGTGCTCGGTTTTTCTGGGGTAAAGGGGGAAAAAAAAAGCATAGACTTGGATTCTAGTTAAATGACTGCCATAACTGTTGTTGCTCCAAAATATTCATATTGCTATATGAATATTACATAACTGGGATTTCTGTGCCTTTGTCTCCTTGCTGCTGAGTTTATTACAGTGGTGGAAGAAAATAATAACCTACTAAAAAGTTTCTCTGGAAGCCCAGCTTGTGAAACCTGGAACAGCTAGCTGAGTTATTAAATTCTAGACATTTTAAAAAAGGACAATACAGTACTATAACAGATGCCATTAAACTACTCGCATTTAGAAAAACGTCTGGCAAATCCAGTTTGAATTACAGAAAGAGAATATACAGAAGACCTAATCAAAAGGATAGTGCATACTGTATGCAAGAATTAACAGCATCTCACTGCTACCCCCTGGTGGCAACATTTACTCTCCACACAAACCTAGAACTGAGATGCAAGAAACCAATAGCTTGTACTCTGTGCTCCTGTCGGGATGCTCAGAGCACTACAGACACTGCTCGTGTTCTCTAATTCTTAGCACAAGCACCAGCATATACAAGCAAATAAAATTAAATAAAATAAAATAAATAAATAAATAAATAAATAAATACATACTCACATTCTGAATAGACTCGATAGTCTTGCAAAGATCGATAGTGGAGTTCAACAGCTTGGACATTAGCCTGAAGTGTCAAATAAACACATTTCAGTTTGTTTATTAGGCATGTTTATCATTGGGGTGGGCGAGGTGAATGTGTTCATGCTGGGCATTTATCCACAGCATTTTAAGAGGCATACTTTTCAAAGCAGACAGTGATTTGCAAAAAAGAAGAAAAAAAAAAACACACCATTTGCCATGTACAGTGCCTTGCATAAGTATTCACCCCCCTTGGACTTTTCCACATTTTGTAGTGTTACAACCTGCAATTAAAATGGATTTAACTGGGATTTTTACCATTTGATTTACACAACATACTTAACACTTCAAAGGTGCAAAACATTTTTTATTGTGACACAAAAGTTAAACCAAAAAAAAAAAACCAAAAAAAAAACGACATTTGTTGGTTGCATAAGTTCCCCCCCCCCCCCCCCCTCCCCCCCTCCCCTCCGAGTCAATACTTGGTAGAAGCACCTTTGGCAGCAATTACAGCTGTGAGTCTTTTTGAGTAAGTCTCTACCAGCTTTGCACATCTGGATCCTACAATTTTTGCCCATTCTTCTTGGCAAAATTGCTCAAGCTCTGTCAAGTTGGATGGGGACCGTTGGTGAACAGCAATTTTCAAGTCTTGCCACAGATTCTCAATTGGATTGAGGTCTGGGCTTTGACTGGGCCATTCTAAGACATTCAGGTTCTTGTTTTTAAATCACTCCAGTGTAGCTTTGGCTGTGTGTTTAGGGTCATTGTCCTGCTGGAATTTCCCTGTATTTGGTTCCATCCATCTTGCCCTCAATCCTGACCAGTTTCCCAGTCCCTGCCGATGAAAAGCATCCCCATAACATGATGCTGCCACCACCATGCTTCACCGTGGGGATGGTGTTCTCAGGGTGATGAGCAGTGTTGGCTTTGCACCACACATAGCGTTTTGCGCCAAGGCCAAAAAGAGCAATTTTGGTCTCATCAGACCAGAGAACCTTTTTCCACATGTTTGCTGTGTCTCCCACATGCCTTTTGGCACAATCCAAACAGGATTTGAAATGGGTTTTTTTCAGCAATGGCTTTCTTCTCACCACTCTTCCATAAAGCCCAGCTTTGTGGAGCGCCCGGGTTATAGTTGTCCCATGGACAGTTTCTCCCATCTCAGCTGTGGATCTCTCCAGCTCCTTCAGAGTTACCATTGGCCTCTTGGTTGCTTCTCTGACTAATACCCTTGTTACCTGGTCACTGAGTTTTGGTGGACGGCCTTCTCTAGGCAGATTCGCGGTTATGCCATATTCTTTCCATTTTTTAATAATGGATTTAACGGTGCTCCGGGGGATGTTCAAAGTTTGGGATATTTTTTTATAACCCAACCCTGATTGGTGCTTCTCCAGAACTTTATCCCAGACTTGTTTTGATAGCTCCTTGGTCTTCATGATGCTGTTTGTTTAGATATGCTCTAACAAACTCCATTCAACTAATTATGTGACTTCTGAAGGCAATTGGTTGCACCAGAGCTTATTTAGGGGTGTCACAGCAAAGGGGGTGAATACTTATGCAATCAAGACTCAGTTTATTTGTAAATAATTTTGAAAAATATGTAGATTTTTTTTCCCCGCTTCGACATTATGGACTATTTTGTGTTGATCAGTGACAAAAAGTCCTAATTAAATCCATTTTAATTCCAGGTTGTAACACTACACAATGTGGAAAAGTCCAAGGGCGGTGAATACTTATGCAAGGCACTGTACATATTTATACTGTTGTAATGTGTTAATGTCCAGATACTGGCTTTCACAGAGTGCAGTTATTACCAGACATTCAGAGTGCAGTTATTATTATTATTAGACATGCAGAGTGCAGTTATTATTATTAGACATGCAGAGTGCAGTTATTATTATTAGACATGCCGAGTGCAGTTATTATTATTATTCATGCAGAGTGCAGTTATTATTATTAGACATGCCGAGTGCAGTTATTATTATTAGACATGCCGAGTGCAGTTATTATTATTAGACATGCCGAGTGCAGTTATTATTATTAGACATGCCGAGTGCAGTTATTATTATTATGACATGCCGAGTGCAGTTATTATTATTATGACATGCCGAGTGCAGTTATTATTATTATTAGACATGCCGAGTGCAGTTATTATTATTATGACATGCCGAGTGCAGTTATTATTATTATGACATGCCGAGTGCAGTTATTATTATTATGACATGCCGAGTGCAGTTATTATTATTATGACATGCCGAGTGCAGTTATTATTATTAGACATGCCGAGTGCAGTTATTATTATTATGACATGCCGAGTGCAGTTATTATTATTATGACATGCCGAGTGCAGTTATTATTATTATGACATGCCGAGTGCAGTTATTACTATTAGACATGCCGAGTGCAGTTATTATTATTATGACATGCCGAGTGCAGTTATTATTATTATGACATGCCGAGTGCAGTTATTATTATTATGACATGCCGAGTGCAGTTATTATTATTATTAGACATGCCGAGTGCAGTTATTATTATTATTAGACATGCCGAGTGCAGTTATTATTATTATGACATGCCGAGTGCAGTTATTATTATTATTCATGCCGAGTGCAGTTATTATTAGACATGCAGAGTGCAGTTATTATTATTCATGCCGAGTGCAGTTATTATTATGACATGCAGAGTGCAGTTATTACTATTAGACATGCAGAGTGCAGTTATTACTATTCGACATGTAGAGTGCAGTTATTACTATTAGACATGCAGAGTGCAGTTATTATTATTATTATGACATGCAGAGTGCAGTTATTATTATTATTAGACATGCAGAGTGCAGTTATTATTATTAGACATGCAGAGTGCAGTTATTATTATTATGACATGCCGAGTGCAGTTATTATTATTATTCATGCCGAGTGCAGTTATTATTATTAGACATGCAGAGTGCAGTTATTATTATTGACATGCAGAGTGCAGTTATTATTATTATGACATGCCGAGTGCAGTTATTATTATTCATGCCGAGTGCAGTTATTACTATTAGACATGTAGAGTGCAGTTATTACCATTAGACATGCAGAGTGCAGTTATTATTATTATGACATGCCGAGTGCAGTTATTATTATTTAGACATGCAGAGTGCAGTAGTTATTATTAGACATGCCGAGTGCAGTTATTATTATTATTAGACATGCCGAGTGCAGTTATTATTATTATGACATGCCGAGTGCAGTTATTATTATTATTCATGCCGAGTGCAGTTATTATTAGACATGCAGAGTGCAGTTATTATTATTCATGCCGAGTGCAGTTATTATTATGACATGCAGAGTGCAGTTATTACTATTAGACATGCAGAGTGCAGTTATTACTATTCGACATGTAGAGTGCAGTTATTACTATTAGACATGCAGAGTGCAGTTATTATTATTATTATGACATGCAGAGTGCAGTTATTATTATTATTAGACATGCAGAGTGCAGTTATTATTATTAGACATGCAGAGTGCAGTTATTATTATTATGACATGCCGAGTGCAGTTATTATTATTATTCATGCCGAGTGCAGTTATTATTATTAGACATGCAGAGTGCAGTTATTATTATTGACATGCAGAGTGCAGTTATTATTATTATGACATGCCGAGTGCAGTTATTATTATTCATGCCGAGTGCAGTTATTACTATTAGACATGTAGAGTGCAGTTATTACCATTAGACATGCAGAGTGCAGTTATTATTATTTAGACATGCAGAGTGCAGTTATTATTATTTAGACATGCAGAGTGCAGTAGTTATTATTAGACATGTAGAGTGCAGTTATTATTATTATTATGACATGCCGAGTGCAGTTATTATTATTAGACATGCAGAGTGCAGTTATTATTATTATTATTATGACATGCCGAGTGCAGTTATTATTAGACATGCAGAGTGCAGTTATTATTATTATTAGACATGCAGAGTGCAGTTATTATTATTAGACATGCAGAGTGCAGTTATTATTATTATTATTATGACATGCCGAGTGCAGTTATTATTATTAGACATGCAGAGTGCAGTTATTATTATTATTAGACATGCAGAGTGCAGTTATTATTACTATTAGACATGCAGAGTGCAGTTACTATTATTATTACCAGACATGCAGAGTGCAGTTTTCATTACCACCTGACATTCCACACAATCCAAGGCTGTACTATAATCCTCATGAAGTATCTAATGCCATCTTCTTTATGGGCATGCTCACTGTATTGGCCATTTTAAACCCAAACAGATTGTTCTGGAGTAGAAACAGCGGGAAAGCAGCGCCGAGACAAGCCAAGCTCTGGAGTAGAAACGGGGAAAGCAGCGCCGAGACAAGCCAAGCTCGAGTAGAAACAGCAGGAAAGCAGCTCCGAGACAAGCCAAGCTCGAGTAGAAACAGCGGGAAAGCAGCGCCGAGACAAGCCAAGCGCGAGTAGAAACAGCGGGAAAGCAGCGCCGAGACAAGCCAAGCTAGAGTAGAAACAGCGGGAAAGCAGCGCCGAGACAAGCCAAGCTCTGGAGTAGAAACAGCGGGAAAGCAGCGCCGAGACAAGCCAAGCTCTGGAGTAGAAACAGCAGGAAAGCAGCGCCGAGACAAGCCAAGCTCTGGAGTAGAAACAGCAGGAAAGCAGCACCGAGACAAGCCAAGCTCTGGAGTAGAAACAGGGGGAAAGCAGCGCCGAGACAAGCCAAGCTCTGCTGCATGGGGTGGCAGCAAGGCCAGACACAACCTTTTGTGTTATTGGGTATATTACTGATCATTGCTTGGGTTCGAATCCTTTTGAATCAGAGTGCTCTGCTTGTCCAGGCTATTTAATAAGCTGATTTACAAATCAACAGATGAATGAGACTACCTGCATGCAGTCATTATGGGTCTCAACAAAAAAAACACACACACCACAACACATTAGGACAGACAGACAGACAGACACAGACAGGCCAGTGACCAATTCCATTGACATGGCAAGCTCTGGATGCTTGCTGCCTGTCTGGATATCTTACACACTCATTCAAATGCGTAGACCTGGAATAGATTAGGTTACACAACCCCTAAAAATGTGTACTTGCCACCGGTCATCCGCATTTATTTGCATCTGACGTGAAACCGCACGTGCACACTGCATCCTGCAGGTAAAAAAAAAAAGAAAAAACATTCATCACCTCTCCATCAGCTGAACTTTGCAACAGCTTTTACTGAGCTGCTGCACACACACACACACACACACACAGAAATACAAACGTAGCAACGTGTGAGCAAAGGTCATAGTTGATAAGCAGGCAGTCGCTGCTTGCTCCGGGTAGGGCTGGGTAATCTGTGTTCAATGCAGTCTGTAAAGCTGCCTGTTACATCTCTTTAAACAGCCCAGCACCACTTGTGTTATGTTTCCGTACCTATGAATCGCGAGATCTTTGTTACGAATCGTATACAGAACTTCTTCATAAGGCGTCTCGAAGGTTTCTAAACTGAAACAAAGTAAACGTGCACAGAAAACAGGTTCTGTCAATCACAAGTTCTTCATAAATTAATTAACTGTTCAAATTATGAATACAATTTGAAAAGCAAAAGTAAAATTACTGGTGGATTTAAAAAGAAAAATTCAAAATCAGGAGTCGGGCCAGATATGCCTCCCAATAAATATGCCTTGTGCAATTCTGCAAGAAACTAGGACTTTAACCATTTCCAACCAAGGAGCATTGGGTTTACAGCTATGCAGGTTTGTTATTGGGTTTACAGCTATGCAGGTTTGTTATTGGGTTTACAGCTATGCAGGTTTGTTATTGGGTTTACAGCTATGCGGGTTTGTTATTGGGTTTACAGCTATGCAGGCTGCATTGGGTTTACAGCTATGCAGGTTTGTTATTGGGTTTACAGCTATGCAGGCTGCATTGGGTTTACAGCTATGCAGGCTGCATTGGGTTTACAGCTATGCAGGTTTGTTATTGATCACAAGCTTGGCTGGATGTTAATTAAAAAAAAGGATACAAAAACTAAAAATACAACAACCACATACCTGACATTCAAGGAGCGATCTGACATTTCACAAGCAAATGTTGGATCTCCTTTAAAAAAAGGAAACAGAGGGCCCATTATTGATTTAAACAGGCTTCATATCTATTCCTGTTATTGATTCAAACAGGCTTCAGATGTATTCCTGTTATTGATTCAAACAGGCTTCAGATGTATTCCTGTTATTGATTCAAACAGGCGTCAGATGTATTCCTGTTATTGATTCAAACAGGCTTCAGATGTATTCCTGTTATTGATTCAAACAGGCTTCAGATGTATTCCTGTTATTGATTCAAACAGGCTTCAGATGCATTCCTGTTATTGATTCAAACAGGCTTCAGATGTATTCCTGTTATTGATTCAAACAGGCTTCATATGTATTCCTGTTATTGATTTAAACAGGCTTCATCTGTCCTGGTTATTGATTCAAACAGGCTTCAGATGTATTCCTGTTATTGATTCAAACAGGCTTCAGATGTATTCCTGTTATTGATTCAAACAGGCTTCAGATGTATTCCTGTTTAGATCAGCTGGATTTACTCGGCTGTTTCAGTTTCCTTTTGAAAGTGCATTGCTGTCAATACTGCCTGAAAACGTTGTACATGCTGCAATGTCTCCATTATAGCACTGGCTCCACCATAACTCATTTTGCTGTAATGATGTTCATTTTTAAATCCATGAAAAAATTGGGTTTAGCAACAAGCCCTTCTGTGGGACGCCTCATGACACACACAAAAAAAAACCAAAAAGGGAATGGAACAACTTGTGTTAAACCCAGAGCAAAGCGCACTTACTTAATGTTATACTGGTCTTCATTTCCAAGAAATGCTGTTTCATCTGCTCCCTCACACTGCAATATGGGAAAAGAAAGGAATCAATATAAACTCAATTTCCACGCAGCACCCCAACAATCAAGGCTTTCCAAACAAACGACACACTCCAGTCTTTATTTATCCTCTTAGTTATCCAGTGTTGCTAATCCATCACATGCACAATGCAATTTCACAAGCCAAAAGGCTAAACAAAACCTGAAACCCTTGAATGCCTTTTAAGATTACAATAATATTTGATTGTGTTTCTTCCAATACGCCAATGTTAATACAAACTTCAGTAAACACATCAAGTTCATTGACTTTGCCAGAGTCAATTTATTAAAATGAATCTACAAACTGCAACACTCCAAGTGAAATGCCCAGTACATACAAATACAGCTTACACATTGGTTTTCAAAATACAATGACATACAGGGAAGTCAAATATACAGCAGATCAAAAGGAATATATTTACATCTATGTCAGTGTTCTATGAACATTTGTTTGCCATTTCAATCTGAAACATTGTAGCCAATTATTGAAATAGTGAGGTATCAGTTTATCAGTTACTTTTCTGCTTTATTATTTAATGATTGATGAGCATGCCAGTGCCCTTTGAGCCGAGGGTACAAGAAGCCACTTTGTAGTTGGGAACTTTGTTTAAATTAATAGGGTTTGATAAAGCAAAGTTACCTCAAACTAGGTTCCAAGCCAGGGTTCCTGAAAAAGTGGCTTTGTATCCTCCACTTTAATAGAGCTGTTGGTGTTTTTTTAATTCAACCTCATTTTCCTTCTCTCAATAGACAAACAAACATACAAACAAACAAACACAAGAGCCAGTTACCAGACGAGTTCAGTTAAGGGCTGTGCAGGTTTCTTTGCTTCTTTCTGTAGAGGCACTTGACAATTAAGTGCAACCTCTTTCAATTTAAAGCTCACTTCCTTTAGTCTTGGAAAGGGGTTAACACCGCGAATTTCTCTATGGAACAAACAGAACAATATTGATGTTAAAATACAAAAATACTATAGAGTCTTGAATCGAGTCATTTTAACAGAGAACAGTTTTATTTTTTTATATTGAAAAGGTTAAGACATGATGATCCATGCGACAATTGCCATTAAAAAAAAAAAATCCAAACGTCATAACTCAGTAAGTCGCTATTAGGTGTTGCATTGTTTTCATGTGTTTGCCTTTTGTGATAAACACAGCCACACACCTGCGCACATGCTGCCCTTTGCCTTGCTGTTTCCTTCCAGACATCACTACGCTGTGTTACACACCCAAACCCCGCCGATTACAGGGGGGGCACCGCTGCACGTTTAAATAGTTGAAGCTCCACCCCCCCATTGCTGCTGTGCTCGCACTGTTTATTTCTTTTACAAAACGTGTTCAGGGTATCACCGTATGTTTCCATAACTAATTATAAATGATGGCCGACATCAACCGGCACACTTCTTTATTTACACACATTCTTTATGGGTATAACAGCATGGAGATAATCGCTTCAAAAAACGCCGTTTGGTAGCCTAATTACTTAAATAATAAATGCTAATATCAATAAAACAAATACGATACAAGTGTTTATTAAAACAAGAATGACAATAGCCTCACGAATCAGAGGCAGAAACGCGTTTCTCGATTAGCAGTTCAAGGGAGTTTTAATGTGGGCAGTATTATACACCACATGCTTCTACCATTACACAAACAATTTTGATACATGGCCATTATTAATGAGGTCTGACGCAGTACGCAGCTGCATGTTTTTTTATTTCTTTATTTTTGACGTCCTCACGTTATCAGTGTGACGCATTGAAGAAAAAGGGAGAGCGGCGGAGGGTTCTAGAATCCGTCCTCTGAGAGAGACTCAGGAAGTGAAATAAATACGCTGAAGTGATACTGAAACAGTAAACTAGAGCGCCGTAGAAACACCACGCCTAATCCACCTGAACCTGAATAAAAACAGAAGACAACGATTAAAACAACAATGTCCGTTACAGAGCTCAACCGGACGGTTTTAAACCCGGTAAGCAAAGTTCATTTTTAGGGTAGGCTTTTATTTGTGACAAGTCGCGGATTTATTTAAAACTCTGTACTCATGTTTAAACCCCGTATACTTCTAATATTAGTGTAAAACACAAAGTAATTGTGATGACAGTGCCGGCATGTATTGCTTGTGGGACTGGTGATACGACCATTGTAATATTAAATGAAACCAATTAACAGTAGCCCATCATAGTTTATTCTATTAAGTGTTACAAACTGCCAGTGTATGCTTAAAATGCGTAAGCACTGCAAGACGTGGCGGGGACGGGAAAGCTCAAAGATACATCACGTTGATACACCATACTATTATTTGTTTATTTAGCAGACGACTTTATCCAAGTCGACTTATACAGACTAGGATGTGTGAACTATGCATCAGCTGCAGAGTCACTTACAATTACGTCTCACCCGAAAAGACGGAGCACAAGGAGGTTAAATGACTTGCTCAGGGTCACACAATGAGTCAGTGGCTGAGGTGGGATTTGAACCCGGGACCGCCTGGTTACAAGCCTGTTTCTTTAACCACTGGACCACACTGCCTCCTATAGCCTCATATGCTAACATCGACCATGCAAGTGTTATTATCGTTTAACACGCAGTCGTAGTCGTAGTAGTAATATTAGTACTATTATCGATAACTAAAAGACAATAACAACGTACCCTTATAATGAAGGACGAAAACAGGAATGCGCTAAAATAATTAAGAAGGAATGACAGCATAACAACACTATGCGCGGTTAGAACAGAGTCCCTGCCAAACAACATGGGCTTTAATAAAACGGACTCGTTTATAACGTATATAGCGGCTAATACGTACAGTTTTCCTGTTCCGCAGGTTGATATTTTGTGCAAATAGACCGGGACATTAAATGACAGGCGACATGTGTGACGTCAGGTAGAAAAACATTTACCGCTTACGTTTTTCTGCTGTGTTTTTGTTGGGACAGCCGCCGTACAGTTTAAACGTGTAACGTACAGAATTTTAATTACATTGAGCAAAAATATAAATTCATAGCATGGTATTACGTGTTACATTGCACGGCATGGCCCACGGGAGCGTGTTTTGTACAAATTAAAAACTCCCGTTCTTTGGCAGTTTAGTTTTCTTGTATTGTTTATATTTAAATTGTCGCAGTTACAGACAGCATTGCGAATTGTGTTTACGACATACTTCGTTTATAAAGTACTGATTTCCATTGTTCCCGTGTCTTTGAAACCGACAAAGTGAACCTCAAACCCCTTATCCCTGTGATAGTAAGAAGTCTGATAAATAACCTAAAAGTGGAAAGACAGCCTCGGAATGCCACAAATACTGTAAAACAATCAATAGACATGGCGGGGTATATCATTAAAACACTGTGCAAATCTTAACCCCCCTTATATCTCCAACAACAGGAAGTCTAACACACAAAATAAAAGGGGAATGGCTAGAAGATGTTTTGTTAATAACGGCTATATTTTTGTGAACTTTTCAAAAGATCTCAACTATAAATTAATACTAGAATTACTATATTGGGGATTAAAATAAATAAAACGTGCAATACTTTAGATATGTTAATATGCAAGTAATTGTTCCTAATAACTTTCCAAATTATAGACCAAAAGGTACCTAATAATGACCCCTGTGATATTCAGTATCTCTAGTATTTGTCAAAGTCTGTGAGTCTGCATGTTGTCATTGAAAGGGGTAAAATGAATTCCGTTCGTTTTAGTTTAGTATTTTAAGTGGAAACCCTTCTATTAATAGATATTATTAGGTTGATTTTCACTGCATGCATTATTAAGCACCTGTTGTTTTTCTATTTGTTTAGGGCTTCCCAGTCCTTACTCATAACTGGATTTTTGATACACAGAGAGGGGTATCTTGCTCTCCATTCTTATGATTTCCACACTATGACAGGTCGTGTTTTAACAAGGTAGCGCTGTATTGCCCTTCTAGGAATACCTTGAGACTTGATGCACAAATAGATGCACCAACAAACTCAAAAAGCATTTCTTTGAAAGATTGCATGCAGCAGTATACAGCTGGTCTGCTGCACACTGACAGGTAGAACTTATTTTGAAAGTTGTAACATTAGAATTCATCAAACGTATAATACAGTTGCAGAATGAATAAATACATACGAGCACTGGCATAAGAATTGCACAGCACAGAGGGCAGAATAAACAAACACACAACTGACATATATTTGAGCCTTTCTTAAAATTCGGTCAAAGAAATTCCACTGCCGTTTCCTTTTGCATATAGTTGATATCCCTCCAGTTCTGATTTACAGTCAGCATCAAACCCTGGAATACAATCTAACGGGAGAGGTTCTTTATCCAAATGACAAACATGTTGTGGGTCTAAAATCCTTCCTGCCTTCAGAAACGTGTGAGCTGGTTAAATAAAACATGTTTTTATTCTGCATTGACCAGGGTCCCATTTTAACAAAGCAACATGAATCCATGAAAGAAGACCGGGTTAGCCAACTGACGATGCTGAAGTTTAACAGCAAAACATATATAATGCACGAGAACTGAGAAGGGAATTAGTTTGTCTTTCATGCAACAAACATAAGTAACACTTATGAGCTTCTTATGAACAACCTTTTATTTTATTTTTTTATATTATATTCAAATAACAAAACAAATAAATAAATAAATAAACACGGCTTACACATGTTACAGAATATATCAAATGCCCAGATTCCAATGAATGGTTATTATAGCTATACTGTTCAGGGTTCGGAGCCAGAAACGGTAAATCTATTAAAAAAAAAAACCCAAAAAACCAATATCTTCTCATCTGTTGACGAAATATATATTTGCATCCGACAATATCAAGAAAATGTAATACATTTTTTTGACAAAATTATTTGCTTAAAAGTGTTCTGGTAAATTAAAACCTGTAAATAATGTATTTACACGTGAGTTCGCCTTTTAAAATCCTGTTATTCATATTCACAGGGATGTAAGGGTTATGTGAATGTCAGTCGCCATTTACAGCATTCTGTTTATTAATCTGCTAACACGTACTTTGTAGGAATGGGTTGAGCAATTGAAATGGTTAAAGTAACGTGATGGGATGATTGCTTAATGATTGCACATTACATGGCTTATTGTGGAGGCTATATCGACATCTTAGGGCTGTAGGACTAAATTACAGGTTAAAAAAAACAAGTCGTGGGGTTCCCCGAGTGGCTCACCTGGTAGAAGCTTCGCTGGGGAGTGTCGCATTGGCTCTGCCACTCCTGTGGGTTAGGGAGGTAAAACCGGCAGGGACTGTTTCTCCTCATCACGCTACAGCGAACCCTGCTGGCCAGGCGCCCAGAGCGGACACCTGCAGGGCTGGCCTTTGTCCTCCAGAGGTCAGTTGCTCGCTGACATCCACTCTCGAGTTCCTGGGTGAAAGAGGAAGCTGGCTTGGTTGTGGGATCAGAGGACGCCCACGGAGCCTTCGGGTCTCCAGAGCCGTGTGGGGAGTTGCTGCGGTGAGGGGAAAAGCAATTGGGCATTCCAAAGTGGGAGAAGATTGCGGGTAAAATTCTAATTGGACACACTAAATGAAAAAAAACAAGTCGTGAAAAACACAGGGCCCTACTTATCTTTCACTGGTTTTAGTGTATTTCCGGTATTCTGAGACTGTCATTTCAGATAGACGTGCAGTCATTCCCTGTCATTCCAGAGAGCCCTGCAGTCATTCCCTGTCATTCCAGAGAGCCCTGCAGCCATTCCCTGTCATTCCAGAGAGCCCTGCAGTCATTCCAGAGAGCCCTGCAGTCATTCCCTGTCATTCCAGAGCCCTGCAGTCATTCCAGAGAGCCCTGCAGTCATTCCAGAGAGCCCTGCAGTCATTCCCTGTCATTCCAGAGAGCCCTGCAGTCATTCTCTGTCATTCCAGAGAGCCCTGCAGTCTTTCCAGAGAGCCCTGCAGTCATTCCCTGTCATTCCAGAGCCCTGCAGTCATTCCCTGTCATTCCAGAGAGCCCTGCAGTCACTCCCTGTCATTCCAGAGAGCCCTGCCCTGCAGTCATTCCAGAGAGCCCTGCAGTCATTCCTTGTCATTCCACATTTATTTGTGTATTTGACTTCCTGCTATCACGGGAGTAAGGGGTTTTATGATCAGTCAATGGGTTTTAAAGACATAAGCTGTCATTCAGTTTTGTCAGTTGTTTTCACCGGGCATTGTTTTAGTATGTCCCGCTTATAATGCCAGACTAAAGCTGAGTGACGGTGTACTGTACGCTCGCTCGTACACAGAATTGCCATACTATGCAAAATGTTTGAATGTCATCTGTATAAATGACACTTTCCAGCAGAATGACATTGTCGGTATAAAATCTATTTTCTTTGCCTTGGATGAGATAAAAAAGCAGAGCCAGGGACACCCGTCCAGTCGCACCTTGCTAACATACTTTCTAACAAAAAATATTTTCTAAATAAAGTTGTTAGGGCAGGAGAAAGGCAGACAAAAATCAAGCACATCCTATAGACTTGATTTATTAAACGTAAATAAATTATCAACAAAAATAATTATGCAGCGTTCTGTACCAGTGGGGCTACAACAGAGGCACAGTTACAAACCTGTTTCATCCATCTGCCATGCAATAAAAAATGAGCTTCATTCATTTCTTTCTTAATTTCTTGTAGCACATAAAAGGACATTTATAAAATCAAGTTATTCTGTATAACTTGATTTTATTTTTGACATCCATGTCAGCAGCAAGTAACCCATCAAAGAGAGATATTATTTCTGTGAGTTGCCTGTCGTGCAGAATTTTGAATTGCTTTGAGATATGCGCTTACGTAAGCGTTTCATATTAATTTATTCATCGCCATGGTTTCAATGTGAACTTTCGACTTTAAAAATAAAATGCACTTTTTAGACAAAACAGTATAAAACACAAAATGGATCAAGTGAAAATGAAATGAACGCAGTAGTTATTACTTTCCGTTCTGCCTACTTTTCGTTGAGATTGCTTTGAAATGTGTGCTATGAACTACCGTATGTATTTAGAAACTAAAATTAAAGGTAGAAACATTTAAAATCATCAAAATGTTTAAGTCCTGGTGCTCAACCCCTTCCAGACTTGATAGTAACATTGTCTGTCAACGTCATTCCCCACATGATGAAAATGGACAAACCGTTGGAAAATAACAAGAATTCCTTTGACTTGAATTCCAGGTGATTCCTTATACCGGTACTATTTTTGGTGGGCTGCAGCCGGGGGAAATGGTGATCATTCAAGGCAGTGTTCCAAAGGATTCTGAAAGGTATGTCTTTTTTTATGTTGTTTTTAGTACTTGAAGGATTGTCAAAGGGCCCTCTGTTGGCACTTTGCTGGAAAATTAATAGTTTACAACATGATTCAACCGTGATGGTTGCAATCATTCCTTACCATTGTGCTTCAAACATGTCTAACCAACCTGGCTGCTTTTAATATCAGTTCCCTTTGAAAAACATTGAAGTACCAGGACAAAAAAAAAACATCTTGATTTATCCTTGGATGACATCTTCAAATCTCCTGACTTGAGCCAGCACTCCAAGAAGGAGACTGCATTCATAGCAGCTGTACTGATCACAGCCACCAGAGTGTGCACCATATCACCAGCTATCACTGCTGTTACAACTGCTGCAAACATTTTCATGAATCATTAAACCACATGAAAATGTACAGTCTCTCAAACCCATGTAATTAATTGGGTCTTTTTATAGCATTCTTCCTTAGTTTAGCATTATGCTCACTCAAAATGATCAGCATCCCTGTGCTACAGCTTCCTCCCCTCCTGTCCCTGAATCCAGCCTCCACTTTGTTATTCTCCGTGTCTAATACTGCATAGGCATGCTGCTGTTCTGCTCCTCTATTCACAATATTGTCACGCTCTGCTTGCAGCGAATGAACATTGTTAATTTCTGACACAGGTGTGTGGCTTGAGCACAATGCACTGCTGAGAGTGATCGGAATATTCAAGGGCACGTTCCATTCATGGGTTTCTTTCTCCAGATTCCAAGTGGATTTCCAGTGCGGGAGCAGCGTGAAGCCTCGTGCAGATGTGTCCTTCCACCTCAACCCTCGCTTCAAGAAGTCTGCCTATGTAGTCTGCAACACCCTGCAGCAGGAGCGCTGGGGCAAGGAGGAGATCACCTATGAGATGCCCTTTAAAAAGGGACAGCCCTTTGAGACTATCATACTGGTGCAGAGAGACTCGTTTAAGGTGACCTTGTATTCTGTTCACCTGTGCTTCTCTAGAGCAGCGACAGCCTTCATACCTCTTCCTCTAGAGCAGCGACAGCCTTCGCACATTCTCCTCAGAGCAGCGACAGCCTTTACTTCTCCTCTAGAGCAGCGACAGCCTTTACTTCTCCTCTAGAGCAGCGACAGCCTTTACTTCTCCTCTAGAGCAGCGACAGCCTTTACTTCTCCTCTAGAGCAGCGAGAGCCTTCACACCTTTCCTTCTCTAGAGCAGCGACAGCCTTCGCACCTTTCCTTCTCTAGAGCAGCGACAGCCTTCGCACCTTTCCTTCTCCTCTAGAGCAGCGACAGCCTTCATACCTCTTCCTCTAGAGCAGCGACAGCCTTCGCACCTTTCCTTCTCCTCTAGAGCAGCGACAGCCTTCATACCTCTTCCTCTAGAGCAGTGACAGCCTTTGCACCTTTCCTTCTCCTCTAGAGCAGCGACAGCCTTCGCACCTTTCCTTCTCCTCTAGAGCAGCGACAGCCTTCATACCTCTTCCTCTAGAGCAGTGACAGCCTTTGCACCTTTCCTTCTCCTCTAGAGCAGCGACAGCCTTCATACCTCTTCCTCTAGAGCAGCGACAGCCTTCGCACCTTTCCTTCTCCTCTAGAGCAGCGACAGCCTTCATACCTCTTCCTCTAGAGCAGTGACAGCCTTTGCACCTTTCCTTCTCCTCTAGAGCAGTGACAGCCTTCGCACCTTTCCTTCTCCTCTAGAGCAGCGACAGCCTTCACACCTTTCATTCTCCTCTAGAGCAGTGACAGCCTTCGCACCTTTCCTTCTCCTCTAGAGCAGCGACAGCCTTTCCTTCTCCTCTAGAGCAGCGACAGCCTTTACTTCTCCTCTAGAGCAGCGACAGCCTTTACTTCTCCTCTAGAGCAGCGACAGCCTTCACACCTTTACACCTTTATAACACATTCCTGCAATCAAAGGATTTGGCCCTGGAACTACGCAGCTTTTTTTTAATTTGGCATTTTTGGAGACATCACCAATGTATATGACTGCCCTCTTTAATCTGACATTGTTGTTTTTGTACATGTGAAATGTTTTACCCTTGAAGAGTGCCTACCAATGATAAACAAGCATTAATATCTTCATTAGTATTAGTTAGCTTTGCTGTGGATCACATGGTCCGTTTGCAGCAAGACGATTGGAGGACAAGTGTACAAGGAATTTGCAGCAACTTTTTATCTATAGCCTGGAATTAAATATTTGCATGTCCCAAATAAAAGAACACAGAACAAAACATCTTCAGCCCAAGCAAAGTGGAGTTGGAGCCATGATGAAGTTACTTGAGTTAATAAGAGAATAAAATGGATTGGGTCCCTGACAGGCTAATAGGGAACTCTAAAATAAAATAAATACATAAGTGAATGAAAGGGATTGTAAAACTTTAGTTCTCGCTGCTTGTGTTGCGCTGTCTTCAATCAGATTGTACGCAGCGGCTCACCTCTGTGTCTCTGTTTAGTGCTGCAGGCCTTTTCATCGTCTGCTTTATCACTGCTTGCTTTTCTCCACCCCAGAGTAAATGCACTGCTTATCTTCTCTTAGGTGGCAGTAAATGGAAGACACTTACTGCAGTACAAGCACAGAGTGGACCTGGAGAGGGTTGACACGCTTGGGATTAGTGGACAAGTGCAGATTCAGGCAATTGGATTTGTTCCGAACACTGTAAGCATAAAGAGCTGACCCTGCTGTCTGTTTGTGGTGTTCATTGTGGTTCGTGCTGCAGTCTGTTTGTGGTGTTCATTGTGGTTCGTGCTGCAGTGTGTGTTTGTGTTTACTAGAGTTTTGGTTACATTTTCAGACATCCACTCCACCAGCACCCACTATGATGATCAAGGAAACCAAAGTGAATGTAAGGGTTGGTTTGATTTCCGTCTGATTTTAAATATTGGATTTTCTTTAGTGATGCAAAAGATAACTTTCAAACTTGCTATTTTGCCAGCTGAGAAAAAGCATCAAATGAGGTAATTCCTTTTCCTTGCAGTACTGAACTCCATACAAACTTAAACCACTTTATATTAATCTTTGCAGTATTCATGTCTGTGTCAGTCTAACAAAGTAACCAAATTAAAAAATATATCCATTTATTTTTCAGCCAATTCTTTCTGCGACTCCTGATTTTGTGAGTATTGTGTTTTTTTTTTTTATCAATACTTAATTTGTTTGTTCTCTCTCTCTCTCTCTCTCTCTCTCTCTCTCTCTCTCTCTCTCTCTCTCTCTCTCTCTCTCTCTCTCTCTCTCTCTCTCTCTCTCTCTCTCTCTCTCTCTCTCTCTCTCTCTCTCTCTCTCTCTCTCTCTCTCTCTCTCTCTCTCTCTCTCTCTCTCTCTCTCTCTCTCTCTCTCTCTCTCTATATATATATATATATATATATATATATATATATATATATATATATATATATATATATATATAGAATCTCAGGTTAAGAAATGACATTGAAATGCTGTTTAATTTGAATTTATTTGGTTTAGTTCACAGTGGCATGCATTTTCACATTAAAATGGATGTTTACCTTTTTAAATACTTCTTGTATCTATCAAACAAGACTCTCCCTTACAAGGGAAGACTACCTAATGGACTGAGTCCAGGACAGACCATTACCATCAGAGGGGAAGTCAGTGCATATCCACATAGGTAAGTATAGATAACCATACTGATAGTGTCCTGCAAAAAAGCAGTAGACAATGCCAGCACGGGAGGGCTATTCACTTCCAGTTTAATAGATCCAGGCAATGCCAGCACGGGAGGGCTATTCACTTCCAGTTTAATAGATCCAGGCAATGCCAGCACGGAGGGCTATTCACTTCCAGTTTAATAGATCCAGGCAATGCCAGCACGGGAGGGCTATTCACTTCCAGTTTAATAGATCCAGGCAATGCCAGCACGGGAGGGCTACTCACTTCCAGTTTAATAGATCCAGGCAATGCCAGCACGGGAGGGCTACTCACTTCCAGTTTAATAGATCCAGGCAATGCCAGCACGGGAGGGCTACTCACTTCCAGTTTAATAGATCCAGGCAATGCCAGCACGGGAGGGCTATTCACTTCCAGTTTAATAGATCCAGGCAATGCCAGCACGGGAGGGCTACTCACTTCCAGTTTAATAGATCCAGGCAATGCCAGCACGGGAGGGCTGTTCACTTCCAGTTTAATAGATCCAGGCAATGCCAGCACGGGAGGGCTGTTCACTTCCAGTTTAATAGATCCAGGCAATGCCAGCACGGGAGGGCTGTTCACTTCCAGTTTAATAGATCCAGGCAATGCCAGCACGGGAGGGCTGTTCACTTCCAGTTTAATAGATCCAGGCAATGCCAGCACGGGAGGGCTGTTCACTTCCAGTTTAATAGATCCAGGCAATGCCAGCACGGGAGGGCTGTTCACTTCCAGTTTAATAGATCCAGGCAATGCCAGCACGGGAGGGCTACTCACTTCCAGTTTAATAGATCCAGGCAATGCCAGCACGGGAGGGCTACTCACTTCCAGTTTAATAGATCCAGGCAATGCCAGCACGGGAGGGCTATTCACTTCCAGTTTAATAGATCCAGGCAATGCCAGCACGGGAGGGCTGTTCACTTCCAGTTTAATAGATCCAGGCAATGCCAGCACGGGAGGGCTGTTCACTTCCAGTTTAATAGATCCAGGCAATGCCAGCACGGGAGGGCTGTTCACTTCCAGTTTAATAGATCCAGGCAATGCCAGCACGGGAGGGCTACTCACTTCCAGTTTAATAGATCCAGGCAATGCCAGCACGGGAGGGCTGTTCACTTCCAGTTTAATAGATCCAGGCAATGCCAGCACGGGAGGGCTGTTCACTTCCAGTTTAATAGATCCAGGCAATGCCAGCACGGGAGGGCTGTTCACTTCCAGTTTAATAGATCCAGGCAATGCCAGCACGGGAGGGCTATTCACTTCCAGTTTAATAGATCCAGGCAATGCCAGCACGGGAGGGCTACTCACTTCCAGTTTAATAGATCCAGGCAATGCCAGCACGGGAGGGCTATTCACTTCCAGTTTAATAGATCCAGGCAATGCCAGCACGGGAGGGCTATTCACTTCCAGTTTAATAGATCCAGGCAATGCCAGCACGGGAGGGCTATGGAACTTTTTGAATACCAAAAATAAAGCATAACACTGTTAAAGTAAAAATGAACTCCACTACAAACTTGCAACCAACTCAACATTGCCTTATTGACTTAAAAACCATGATATGTTTCACATCAAAACCATATTTACAGCCACTACTGTGCAGTTCCCAAACATACAAAAAAGGTCAAATCAAATTACAGGAAAAAAAAAAAAACATATCTTGCCTTTTATAGATGTTTAGATCACCAGGTCCACTCTTCTCTTTTTCATTGCAAACTTGTCGATTACTTCATCGGGTGACACTATAATGTCTCTGTGCTCAGAAAGCAAAGTGCGTCCATTCAGTCTAGATTCTCCCATTGTATTTCTTGCGTTGGGTTTAATTGGAGACAATCGTGAGAAACCTCTTTGGTTTCAGTGGTCACTGGCAGTGTTGCAAAGATCCGCAGTAGTTTGGAAAGAAGTTATTAAGAGCATCCTGCTCGTTTGGTTGTTAGTAGCTTATTGATCCCAGAATCTCATCAAGCAGCTTCTTGAAGGATCCCAGGGTGTAAGCTTCAACAACATTACTGGGGGAGTTGGTTCCAGACCCTCACAATTCTCTGTGTAAAAAAGTTCCTCCTATTTTTAATGAAAGTAAAAATTTGCATCATGACGATCAACCCATCTTGTTTCACAGAGTGATAACCAATCGACTTTTCTTTTGATCTGGTAAAACACATTGGATTTAGTTTCTCAAGCATGCAGATCGCAAGGCAGATTTGTGAAAAAATTGCAAATTTCTGACACAGTACCAAAACAGTTCCTTACTGAACAGAGCAGCACTTGTTGAGAACTAAATTGAGCCTGTGGCTGGCACAATGAACACAGCATGCATATTCATACTTTTCTCTTAGCTTTGCTTGTGCCCCATTTAAGTGGCCACTCATTGCACTTGTGCCTTGTAAAAATGTAACATCAAGGCCAGTAGCAGTTTCCACTAGAATTAGCGATTGCCTCCCCTGTCAACTTTTCTGTGTTGACAAATGAAAGAAAGTCTTCTTTTATCACATAGCGACTGCTGTCATTCTCATCCACATGCCTCCTAATACCCACAGACAACTGCTCTCTCCCCAGTGCCTCTTTCATTTCATCCGCTAGAACAGCGAAACACTCGGCTGAATTTTATTTTTTTAGTATGATTTCTCCAGTTACATTTAGCAGCTCATTTTGTATTTCGGGGCATTAGAAGTAGCAGGTTTAGATGATCTAGAAAGGACGCTATTGCCCCCTCGTGGTCTATATCTGAGCAAGGCTCTGAAATTAGTCATTTTGAACTGGTTCTTCTACACCAAGTGGCCCTGAATCTTTATGCCCACATAAAGCTAATTCCTGGAAACCACACAGAATGAAGGTTTCTGTTATGCTGTTTTAGTTTTTTTTCTTTTCTCGGCAACATGCTTCTTCCTCTCCAAATCAAGCTTAAGAGCTGGGTCTTGTGTTTAGGGCTGTGTCTTGTGTTTAGGGCTATGAATTCTGTTTAGAGCTGTGTCTTGTGTTTAGAGCTGGGTCTTGTGTTTAGGGCTGTGTCTTGTATTTAGGGCTGTGTCTTGTGTTTAGGGCTATGAATTCTGTTTAGAGCTGTGTGTTGTGTTTAGGGCTATGAATTCTGTTTAGAGCTGTGTCTTGTGTTTAGGGCTATAAATTCTGTTTAGAGCTGTGTGTTGTGTTTAGAGCTGTGTGTTGTGTTTAGAGCTGTGTCTTGTGTTTAGGGCTGTGTCTTGTGTTTAGGGCTATGAATTCTGTTTAGAGCTGTGTCTTGTGTTTAGGGTTATGAATTCTGTTTAGAGCTGTGTGTTGTGTTTAGGGCTATGAATTCTGTTTAGAGCTGCGTGTTGTTTTTAGAGCTGTGTGTTGTGTTTAGGGCTATGAATTCTGTTTAGAGCTGTGTGTTGTGTTTAGAGCTGTGTGTTGTGTTTAGAGCTGTGTGTTGTGTTTAGGGTTATGAATTCTGTTTAGAGCTGTGTGTTGTGTTTAGGGTTATGAATTCTGTTTAGAGCTGTGTGTTGTGTTTAGGGTTATGAATTCTGTTTAGAGCTGTGTGTTGTGTTTAGGGTTATGAATTCTGTTTAGAGCTGTGTGTTGTGTTTAGAGCTGCGTGTTGTTTTTAGAGCTGTGTGTTGTGTTTAGGGCTATGAATTCTGTTTAGAGCTGTGTGTTGTGTTTAGAGCTGTGTGTTGTGTTTAGAGCTGTGTGTTGTGTTTAGGGTTATGAATTCTGTTTAGAGCTGTGTGTTGTGTTTAGGGTTATGAATTCTGTTTAGAGCTGTGTGTTGTGTTTAGGGTTATGAATTCTGTTTAGAGCTGTGTGTTGTGTTTAGGGTTATGAATTCTGTTTAGAGCTGTGTGTTGTGTTTAGGGCTATGAATTCTGTTTAGAGCTGTGTGTTGTGTTTAGGGTTATGAATTCTGTTTAGAGCTGTGTGTTGTGTTTAGGGTTATGAATTCTGTTTAGAGCTGTGTGTTGTGTTTAGGGTTATGAATTCTGTTTAGAGCTGTGTGTTGTTTTTAGAGCTGTGTGTTGTGTTTAGAGCTGTGTGTTGTGTTTAGGGTTATGAATTCTGTTTAGAGCTGTGTGTTGTGTTTAGGGTTATGAATTCTGTTTAGAGCTGTGTGTTGTGTTTAGGGTTATGAATTCTGTTTAGAGCTGTGTGTTGTGTTTAGGGTTATGAATTCTGTTTAGAGCTGTGTGTTGTGTTTAGAGCTGTGTGTTGTTTTTAGAGCTGTGTGTTGTTTTTAGAGCTGTGTGTTGTGTTTAGGGTTATGAATTCTGTTTAGAGCTGTGTGTTGTGTTTAGGGTTATGAATTCTGTTTAGAGCTGTGTGTTGTGTTTAGGGTTATGAATTCTGTTTAGAGCTGTGTGTTGTGTTTAGGGCTATGAATTCTGTTTAGAGCTGTGTGTTGTGTTTAGGGTTATGAATTCTGTTTAGAGCTGTGTGTTGTGTTTAGGGTTATGAATTCTGTTTAGAGCTGTGTGTTGTGTTTAGGGTTATGAATTCTGTTTAGAGCTGTGTGTTGTGTTTAGGGCTATGAATTCTGTTTAGAGCTGTGTGTTGTGTTTAGGGTTATGAATTCTGTTTAGAGCTGTGTGTTGTGTTTAGGGTTATGAATTCTGTTTAGAGCTGTGTGTTGTTTTTAGAGCTGTGTGTTGTTTTTAGAGCTGTGTGTTGTTTTTAGAGCTGTGTGTTGTGTTTAGAGCTGTGTGTTGTGTCTTCTGTTTTCCTTTGCAGCACACGTTTAAAGTCCTCTGCACTGACACTAGAATCCCCATTATACCTTTTGTTTTTTTTTAATGCTCACGAAAAACATCAAGTGCATGCTTCCAGTCACAAAACTGCTTGTTTACTAGTCTCCCTGGTTTCTGATGACCACCCTTTCCCACAGTTTCAAAAGAAAATGCTACGCAGTATTTGCAAAAGTATCCGTCTAATGCAGCAGAATAAACTAGTCAAAGAAATGTGCCGATGACACTGAAAGCTTAACTTTCCAGAAACTGGGAATAAGTACCCCTGTCCTGGTATCCAACTCTCCAATAAAATTGTTGCCCTCTCTGATTGTGTCAACTCCCGCTTGTTGATAAAATGAGCAGTGTCATTACTGTAATTGTCTCCAGACTCCAGGTACATGTTCAGTTGTCTGTCTCTCTCGATTTTAGTTGAAGTCACTGCAGAAATGCTGGTAGTGGACTCACCTGAGGGTCTACCTTCTGACAGGTCATCAACAGTTTTCTGCTGTTTAGAGACGGTGGGACAAGCAAAGAAATCACTGATTTTTGTATTATTTTTTCCATTTCCCGCACTGCTGTTATTTGCCGAGGCCACGCTTCATCAGGTCTTTTGAGTTTCAACGTCTCGTAGCGCGTCCGTTTGGACTGTAAAATGTACGTCTTCATGCATTGTCCAATCAGAAGAGTTCAAGTGTGAAACGACAGCAATCTGCCAATCACAAACAGAAATGTGTTCATCTAATGTTATTTGAAAGGTGCACTTTGGCAGACAAGCATTTCACTGGTTAGAGGTTGCACCAGTTGGGACTGGAGGTTCATAATTGTCACAGCTGGCTTTTTTTTTTTTTCTCCAAACAACGCAGACATTTTGGCATTTCGATTTTCGGGGGGGGGGGGGGGGGGTTCAAACCCCTAAAACCACCCCCCTGTCTACGTCACTGCCTATGACTTACATGGAGGTTTAAATAATTTAGAACATAACTGCTTGACCATTTGGTTATCCCTACTAAAGGCTGGTAAAGTATTACAGCAGAGTTTGCACAAGAACCCAAACATGCCAACATTCCACCTTGCTGTTTAAATACTGAAAAGACTGCAGATTTAAGTGTGCAATTTTTATTTTTCCAATTATTTTTGAGAGCTTCAAGGCTGGTGTAGAGGTGATGGTGCCCCCTGGCTGTTAGTGGTAAATGCATTCTAATGGCCCTACTGTATGTGTCTGTTATGGTGTAGTTTTACAGTTAACCTGAGCTCCAGTGACTCCAGTGACATTGCTCTGCATCTGAACTCCCGGATGAAAAGTAACACCTTTGTTAGGAATTCGTACCTCAGAGACAGCTGGGGAGCGGAGGAGGTTTCGCAGCCAGAGTTCCCCTTCACTGCTGGACAATACTTCGAGGTAGGAGCTTGCAGCTGCTATGTATACTGAGGATGGTTATGAACATACTGATTTACACACTTCAGATCTAGGATGAACTCCTAGTTAATGCACTTTTAACATCCACTTCATACAAGTTCTATCACATTGTACACACAGCACTGTGATTATCAGCTTTGATCTGTGTAATATTAATGGTCCTGCTGCACACATCTTATTTTCTAGATTAGTTGCAGGTCATGTCAATTATATTCCAGCAAATATTAGAAATATTTCCAAATCTATAAAATACAGTACATCAAAAATCACAATATGTATCGGACACCATTTTAGGCTACCAAAAACAAAAAGAAATTTGTATTTTCCTTGGCCTGTTTGTAAAGGTACCTGTAAACACACTGCAGTTAAATTGTGGAGTTTTATTAGTGGAGAAAAATGAATGCATCTATTTACAAGGATGTGTCAATCTTGCATTTCCCCTTTTGATTCTGGGATTGCTTGCTGCTAATTGAATAGCTATTTGCTCCAGCTTATAGGGCACATACAGTTTTCTTATTGGAATAAATGTGTGTTTGGATGTTCAGCCTCATGTGTTGCATACCTGTGGATAATGTGTTTGAATGTGGCGTGACCTGAACATTCCAAATGGAATTGTCCCACGCTTGTGTTCTAGATGCTGCTCTGCTGTGATCCCAGCCAGTTTAAAGTTGCAGTGAATGGAGTGCACGTGCTGGATTACAAACATCGAGTCAAGGGCCTTGAAAAGATCAATCAGCTAGAGATCATGGGCGACGTCAAACTACTGGATGTGAAAATCTGGTGAACTAAACCACTGTGGTGCAGTAAAGAGCACAGAGAGGGCTTCAGGTTCCACTGAAAGAATGGATTCTTCATCTAGGTTGATTGATTAAATGCATGTTTACAGTTGTATGTTTCAGTACCTGTTCAGTTACAGCAGGAGTGGCCAAAGCTGGCCCTTCCAGTCCTGGTCTTTGTTCCAGCCCCATTTGAAATTATTTCATTGAACCAGTGAAATCTCCTCCAGACCCCGAGGTAGCTCCTGTTAAACCTGGAGTGGCATGAATGGACCTCCAGGACCGGGATTGCACACCCCTGCTTTACATAATGCAGTGTATTAATCTGCATTAAACAGCTTCAATATTTTTCACATTGTTTTAGAATAGTGCTTTAGGAATCTGTTATGATTTTTTTTTTTTTTCCCCCAGGGCAATTTTTCTGAATGCAAATAAAGTGCTGTGTTATAACTTAAAAATAGAACTACAATATCATATACCCTAAATCAATAAAAGCTGATAAACTGGATGAAGAGTCATTTTCATATAACAAGAGGTTTACAGAATGTTGGTGCTAGCGTGCAGTAGTGAGTGTGTGTGTGTGTGTGTGTGTTATGTGTGCTGTATTTGGTTGTGGGCAGGCGAATGGGTAGTGGACCATTTGGAGTGAACCAAATGTTCGCAAAATCTTTTTTTTTTTTTAACGCATGGCCAAACGATAAAACATGTTTAATTTCTTTACAATATCCTGGCTGCTATATATTGGTATCATATCTTCATGAAGATCATTCATCTTTTTGTATTTTATGGTGAGCGTTTTTTTGCTCTTGTCTATCTTTGATTCTCATGTGTTTTTTGTTCTTGTCTCTATCTTTGATTCTCATGTGTTTTTTGTTCTTGTCTATCTCTTTGATTCTCATGTTTTTTGCTCTTGTCTATCTCTTTAATTCTCATGTGTTTTTGTTCTTGTCTATCTCTTTGATTCTCATGTTTTTTTGTTCTTGTCTCTCTTTTTGATTCTCATGTGTTTTTGTTCTTGTCTATCTCTTTGATTCTCATGTGTTTTTGTTCTTGTCTATCTCTTTGATTCTCATGTGTTTTTGTTCTTGTCTATCTCTTTGATTCTCATGTGTTTTTGTTCTTGTCTCACTTTTTGATTCTCATGTGTTTTTGTTCTTGTCTATCTCTTTGACTCTCATGTTTTTTGTTCTTGTCTATCTCTTTGATTCTCATGTTTTTTGTTGTCTCTCTTTGATTCTCATGTTTTTTTGCTCTTGTCTATCTCTGATTCTCATGTGTTTTTTGTTCTTGTCTATCTCTTTGATTCTCATGTTTTTTTGTTCTTGTCTCTCTTTGATTCTCATGTGTTTTTGTTCTTGTCTATCTCTTTGATTCTCATGTGTTTTTGCTCTTGTCTATCTCTTTGATTCTCATGTGTTTTTGCTCTTGTCTATCTCTTTGATTCTCATGTGTTTTGCTCTTGTCTATCTCTTTGATTCTCATGTGTTTTGCTCTTGTCTATCTCTTTGATTCTCATGTGTTTTTTGTTCTTGTCTCTCTTTGATTCTCATGTTTTTTGTTCTTGTCTATCTCTTTGATTCTCATGTGTTTTTGTTCTTGTCTCACTTTTTGATTCTCATGTGTTTTTGTTCTTGTCTATCTCTTTGACTCTCATGTTTTTTGTTCTTGTCTATCTCTTTGATTCTCATGTTTTTTGTTGTCTCTCTTTGATTCTCATGTTTTTTTGCTCTTGTCTATCTCTGATTCTCATGTGTTTTTTGTTCTTGTCTATCTCTTTGATTCTCATGTTTTTTTGTTCTTGTCTCTCTTTGATTCTCATGTGTTTTTGTTCTTGTCTATCTCTTTGATTCTCATGTGTTTTTGCTCTTGTCTATCTCTTTGATTCTCATGTGTTTTTGCTCTTGTCTATCTCTTTGATTCTCATGTGTTTTGCTCTTGTCTATCTCTTTGATTCTCATGTGTTTTTGTTCTTGTCTCGCTTTTTGATTCTCATGTGTTTTTGTTCTTGTCTATCTCTTTGATTCTCATGTTTTTTGTTCTTGTCTATCTCTTTGATTCTCATGTTTTTTGTTGTCTCTCTTTGATTCTCATGTTTTTTTGCTCTTGTCTATCTCTGATTCTCATGTGTTTTTTGTTCTTGTCTATCTCTTTGATTCTCATGTTTTTTGCTCTTGTCTATCTCTTTGATTCTCATGTGTTTTTTGTTCTTGTCTATCTCTTTGATTCTCGTGTTTTTTGTTCTTGTCTATCTCTTTGATTCTCATGTGTTTTTTGTTCTTGTCTATCTCTTTGATTCTCGTGTTTTTTTGTTGTCTATCTTTGATTCTCGTGTTTTTTTTGTTCTTGTCTCTTTGATTCTCATGTGTTTTTGTTCTTGTCTATCTCTTTGATTCTCATGTGTTTTTGTTCTTGTCTCTGATTCTCACGTTTTTTGTTCTTGTCTATCTCTTTGATTCTCATGTTTTTTTTGTTCTTGTCTCTCTTTGATTCTCATGTGTTTTTGTTCTTGTCTATCTTTGATTCTCATGTGTTTTTGTTCTTGTCTATCTTTGATTCTCATGTGTTTTTGTTCTTGTCTATCTCTTTGATTCTCATGTTTTTTTTGTTCTTGTCTCTCTTTGATTCTCATGTGTTTTTGTTCTTGTCTCTCTTTGATTCTCATGTGTTTTTGCTCTTGTCTATCTCTGATTCTCATGTGTTTTTTGTTCTTGTCTATCTCTTTGATTCTCATGTGTTTTTTGTTCTTGTCTCTTTGATTCTCATGTGTTTTTGTTCTTGTCTATCTTTGATTCTCATGTTTTTTGTTCTTGTCTCTGATTCTCACGTTTTTTGTTCTTGTCTATCTCTTTGATTCTCATGTGTTTTTGTTCTTGTCTATCTCTTTGATTCTCATGTGTTTTTGTTCTTGTCTCTATCTTTGATTCTCATGTGTTTTTGTTCTTGTCTCTATCTTTGATTCTCATGTTTTTTTGTTCTTGTCTCTCTTTGATTCTCATGTTTTTTTGTTCTTGTCTCTCTTTGATTCTCATGTGTTTTTGTTCTTGTCTATCTCTTTGATTCTCATGTGTTTTTGTTCTTGTCTATCTCTTTGATTCTCATGTGTTTTTGTTCTTGTCTCTCTTTGATTCTCATGTTTTTTTGCTCTTGTCTATCTCTGATTCTCGTGTGTTTTTGTTCTTGTGTCTATCTTTGATTCTCGTGTGTTTTTGTTCTTGTCTCTATCTTTGATTCTCGTGTGTTTTTGTTCTTGTCTCTATCTTTGATTCTCGTGTGTTTTTGTTCTTGTCTCTATCTTTGATTCTCGTGTGTTTTTGTTCTTGTCTCTATCTTTGATTCTCATGTGTTTTTTGTTCTTGTCTATCTCTTTGATTCTCATGTGTTTTTTGTTCTTGTCTATCTCTTTGATTCTCGTGTGTTTTTGTTCTTGTCTCTATCTTTGATTCTCATGTGTTTTTGTTCTTGTCTATCTCTTTGATTCTCACGTTTTTTGCTCTTGTCTATCTCTTTGATTCTCATGTGTTTTTGTTCTTGTCTATCTCTTTGATTCTCGTGTGTTTTTGTTCTTGTCTCTATCTTTGATTCTCGTGTGTTTTTGTTCTTGTCTATCTTTGATTCTCATGTGTTTTTGTTCTTGTCTATCTCTTTGATTCTCGTGTGTTTTTGTTCTTGTCTCTATCTTTGATTCTCGTGTGTTTTTGTTCTTGTCTATCTCTTTGATTCTCGTGTTTTTTTGTTCTTGTCTCTCTTTGATTCTCGTGTTTTTTTGCTCTTGTCTATCTCTGATTCTCATGTGTTTTTTGTTCTTGTCTCTATCTTTGATTCTCATGTGTTTTTGTTCTTGTCTCTATCTTTGATTCTCATGTGTTTTTGTTCTTGTCTATCTCTTTGATTCTCATGTTTTTTTGTTCTTGTCTCTCTTTGATTCTCATGTTTTTTTGCTCTTGTCTATCTCTGATTCTCATGTGTTTTTTGTTCTTGTCTCTATCTTTGATTCTCATGTGTTTTTTGTTCTTGTCTATCTCTTTGATTCTCGTGTGTTTTTGTTCTTGTCTCTATCTTTGATTCTCATGTGTTTTTGTTCTTGTCTATCTCTTTGATTCTCACGTTTTTTGCTCTTGTCTATCTCTTTGATTCTCATGTGTTTTTGTTCTTGTCTATCTCTTTGATTCTCGTGTGTTTTTGTTCTTGTCTCTATCTTTGATTCTCGTGTGTTTTTGTTCTTGTCTATCTTTGATTCTCATGTGTTTTTGTTCTTGTCTATCTCTTTGATTCTCATGTGTTTTTGTTCTTGTCTATCTCTTTGATTCTCGTGTGTTTTTGTTCTTGTCTCTATCTTTGATTCTCGTGTGTTTTTGTTCTTGTCTATCTTTGATTCTCATGTGTTTTTGTTCTTGTCTATCTCTTTGATTCTCGTGTGTTTTTGTTCTTGTCTCTATCTTTGATTCTCATGTGTTTTTGTTCTTGTCTATCTCTTTGATTCTCGTGTTTTTTTGTTCTTGTCTCTCTTTGATTCTCGTGTTTTTTTGCTCTTGTCTATCTCTGATTCTCATGTGTTTTTTGTTCTTGTCTCTATCTTTGATTCTCATGTGTTTTTGTTCTTGTCTCTATCTTTGATTCTCATGTGTTTTTGTTCTTGTCTATCTCTTTGATTCTCATGTTTTTTTGTTCTTGTCTCTCTTTGATTCTCATGTTTTTTTGCTCTTGTCTATCTCTGATTCTCATGTGTTTTTTGTTCTTGTCTCTATCTTTGATTCTCATGTGTTTTTTGTTCTTGTCTCTATCTTTGATTCTCATGTGTTTTTGTTCTTGTCTTGCTTTTTGATTCTCATGTTTTTTTGTTCTTGTCTATCTTTTTGATTCTCATGTTTTTTTATTCTTGTCTATCTTTTTGATTCTCATGTTTTTTTTATTCTTGTCTATTGTAGCACAGCGGTGAGGGGGTTGAAATCCTCCCCGCAGTAAAATGTGTAGTTTTGTTAATTGGGGAAGAGTTTTGTTAATTGTTTTATTATTAATTATCCCCAGCACCTGGTAGCTATTGTTAAATTAGAACCAGGTGCAGGGTATTTAAGAGAGGCAGTCAGTTTGCTCAGGGCTGCTAAGGAGAAGGAGGCAGAAAGGAGTGCTCTGCTTCCTGGCAGTTGTGAGGTAAAAGTGTGCTGTATTAAACCTGTGTGGTTTTTTGTTTATTGTTTGGTAGGGAAACGGCCTAGCTGTCCCACTTGTAGTCAGGGTGTTCCTGTGTGTTTAGTTAGTACTCCTTTTGAGGAGTTAGGCTTTTGTTTGTTTTGTTTGGGGTTTATGAATAAATATACAGGCCCTGTCCTGTTTAAATAACCTCTGTGGTCCAGTAAATGTTTCTTTTACAATCAAGAAGGTCCCGAATTGTAGCAAGGCACCCCTACTTTGTTACACTATCTCTTTGATTCTCATGTTTTTTTGTTCTTGTCTATCTTTTTTAATTTCATGTTTGCATGTTCTTGTCTATCTTTTTTTATTCTAATGTTTTTTTGCACTGATCCAGGTCTGATGTTGCTGATTTGAAAAATTACCAATGGCAGCAGGTATAAAACTTAGAGCCACAGCCAAGCTTAACGGCGTCTCTGGATAGACAGAGCTGTCTTAACTTTTAACAAGGTGTGATATTAGTGTGAGAAGAGCAATAGTGTGGAATGTGATCTCTGTGTGGAAGAGGCCAGTATTAAAATGAATATGTGATCTCTGTGTGAAAGGCTCACTGCGCACCACGAACCCTATAGTCTGGCCGGGCGCCTGCGGGCTTGCCTGTAAGCTGCCCTGAGCTGTGTTGTCCTCCGATGCGGTATGCATGGTGAGTCTGCAGTGTGAAAAGAAGCGGTCGGCTGACGACAGCGTGTGTTCGTCTTCGCTGCTCCCAAGTCATCACACCTGGATATTCCTGACAATGAAGTGTGCCTGATGCCTGCACATATAATATTGTCTTTGCTGTGGCTACAGTATTCACCTGGAGAGTGAAAAAACTCAAGGAAACGTGAACTGGATTGCTTCCCTATTATTATTATTATTATTAAATTAATAGCCCATTAATTAACAATCATCAACCTTTGCAGTGCCCTCCACCCCCATGCAAGCTACACAGTTTTAAATAGCCAGGCTTTGTCTCTTGATTTTATTAGATGCAGCATATCATTTTTTCCTCCAGTAGGTAGTTGTTAGGGGTGCATTGCATTGATCTCCTGTTTCCGGTCTCACAAGACTGCTGCGCCTGCACTTATAGTACAGATGTTCTGGTAAAACAGGTGGTACAATCCATTATGCGAAGTGTGTGCTTTATAGGTGCTTAGAAATACAAAGAATCTGTTTACAAGGAAGTCTATCTGCTTTAAAAACATTCTTCTATCCGTTACGCTTACATTTTCATTTCAGTGTTACAGTTCACAGTTTTATTACGTGGTCAGAGACCAGTCTATTGCTAGTTGAACTCCTCTAACCTCCAGATATATCCTTCCATTGATGCTGTGTACTTTAAATACTCCTGTCATTTGGAGTCTTACCTTGCTTTTTACTTTAGTACACTAATGACACACGGCATGTTTGAACTGCTGGGTTTAATAACCTTAATATACAAAGAGCTGTGTTAGATCTGCATTCCCAGTGACAGACCTGGGTTACAGTCTCTGTGCATTCCCAATGACAGACCTGTGTTCCAGTCTGTGCATTCCCAGTGACAGACCTGTGTTCCAGTCTGTGCATTCCCAGTGACAGACCTGGGTTCCAGTCTGTGCATTCCCAGTGACAGACCTGGGTTCCAGTCTGTGCATTCCCAGTGACAGACCTGGGTTACAGTCTGTGCATTCCCAGTGACAGACCTGGGTTACAGTCTCTGTGCATTCCCAGTGACAGACCTGTGTTACAGTCTGTGCATTCCCAGTGACAGACCTGGGTTACAGTCTCTGTGCATTCCCAGTGACAGACCTGTGTTACAGTCTGTGCATTCCCAGTGACAGACCTGGGTTACAGTCTGCATTCCCAGTGACAGACCTGTGTTACAGTCTGTGCATTCCCAGTGACAGACCTGGGTTACAATCTGCATTCCCAGTGACAGACCTGGGTTACAGTCTGCATTCCCAGTGACAGACCTGCGTTACAGTCTCTGTGCATTCCCAGTGACAGACCTGTTACAGTCTGTGCATTCCCAGTGACAGACCTGCGTTACAGTCTCTGTGCATTCCCAGTGACAGACCTGTGTTACAGTCTGCATTCCCAGTGACAGACCTGGGTTACAGTCTCTGTGCATTCCCAGTGACAGGGACCTGCTTAGTAAGTGAAGTGTGAGAATCTAAAAGTTCAGCTGCTTACACAACAGTGTGAGAGAGCTGAGCTCTGAATAAAAACTTGCTTTGCACACATAGATTTGTATCCAGCAGTTCACTCTTGTGAAGGGGCACAGTGCGCGGTTTAGAACAGCAGCGACACTCTGCCACTTCATCTACATTCAAACCACTCCTTCAGCTGCACGGCCTTCACCAATGCTTCCGGTCTGTCAGCTAGTAAAAGCTGCTACTCTTAGCAAACTAGGACACAAACTCAGGTGCACCTTTGACTTGTTGGGACACATCCCTGGTAATGTATACAGAGCTATTCAACAGTACTGCACAGAACAAACATCCTGTTCCCTTGCAGGAGGGCTGGAGGTTGGGAATGGAGTGTAAACAGCAGCACACAGATCATGTAGTTCTCCCCTGTGCCAAACATGGAGTGAACTTTGAAATAGCAAGAGACAAAGTAAATCGAATCAAACCTATGGTTAACTGGGTATTCACCACAACCCCCAGCCACAGGGTGTAGTTTAATCTGGGTTGAAAGGTTAAAAACAACAGAACACATTAAACTGAAAATGTACGATTGATTTTCTGAGACGAGACACGTCAAGTATCAGAAACTCCAGACTAAGAGCTGTAATTTTATTCATGTCCACATGAAATCTAACATTTGGAGATAATAAAATGATGATATGGCACAACACAATGCCATCATTTTAACCATTTCAAACATAAAGAAGATTAAATAATATGAAACATGATGCTGCTGATACATTGTCAAAGGGATTCACTACAAAGAAAGGCAAGAATAGTATCTATTACAATATATACACTGTATATCGTTGCAGTCCTTTTAGAAAATAGTGCCGTTGGTCATGAATATAAAACAGCAAAAAGCATTTTATTCCTGTAGATTTCTTTATCTGTAGATTTCTTTAAATGACTGAAACAAGGAGCTTCATTCTCAACCTTAAAACAGGAAAATCATGTATCTCAGTCCAGAATGGCACAGACTTGAATATATACACACGATGAACAGCTAGAATATGGGTTAGACACTTGCACAGTATAAGAGAAGCCCATTGTGTCCACACTGGCTGCTTTACCAAACGATGCGTTCCATTTCAGGAGGGATTCAGCATGGCGTGTCACAATGTCTTGTATGATCATCACAGTGGAACTGTGCCTCAAGTCTGGCATGACTGGCCTGCATAACCTGAAGGCTCCCCAAGGCAGCATTTAACTAAGAACCAAAACACAAGCTTCGAAAGGGGAGTCCCACTGCGTGTCCATTCCAGTCTGTCCTGGGAATGAGTCCCACTGCGTGTCCATTCCAGTCTGTCCTGGGTATGAGTCCCTCTGCATGTCCATTCCAGTCTGTCCTGGGTATGAGTCCCTCTGCATGTCCATTCCAGTCTGTCCTGGGAATATCACAGGGATTTCAGTGGGGACGGATGGGCTCAGACAGAGCTCAGCTTGACAAGGCCTCGCACCGAGTCTTCATGCAGAGAGTCCTGGCTGGCCAGGTTGAACACATGCATGGTGTGGCTGTGAGTCAGGGAGCTCCCCGAGGAGAGCACTCCCCGTAGGGAGGGGACCTCCTCTGGGGTCAGGAAGTGGGGTCCTCCCTGCTCCTCCCGCGCTGGCAGCATGTCCGACAGCATGGTGTCGCACGACAGGTTTGGCGTGGAGGATGGCGGGGTGGGCTGCCCGAGGGTGAGGGGGGCACAGGGGGCGCTGAGGGGGATCTTCCCCGGGAGGGGCAGCTCGTCGCTGGCCAGGTGGGGCTCAGTCTGCAACAGGGGTGTGGCTGCAGCCTGCAAAACGAATTTAGTGCTCTGAATGCACTGGTCCTGGTCACACTGTGGCAAGGGAAGAAGGAATGGTGAAATAACGCACACACACACACACACAATGGGAGTGGAGGAAGGGATACAAACAGGTCAGAGTGTTTGAAACAGAAGGGTGGGTGGGAGTGGAGAAGAAGAAGATGACACATTAGTTACTTTGTTTCATTTTTGCAAAAATCCCTAGAAAAATCAAAAGCACAGACAACAAAAAATGGCCTCCAAGCTGCTGGGTGAATATTTAGGGACTGGATCCAAAGTGAGCTCATAATAACATGCCAATAAAGAATACATGTTAATGCGCCCCCGATGGGCCACACTCATCAGAACATCTCGGGATGGATTTTTGTAATGGACACAAATAGAAGAGTGTTCTGATGAAATACTTTGAACAAAAGACAATAAAGGATTGCTTTATTAGTATACCTGTTTTCCACAGTTTATTGGAACGATTATTCCCGTCCCCCGTTAGCCTGGGCCACACAAAAAACAACAGTCTTGCACTCTCACAGCAGCACATTCCCACAGCAGCACATTCCCACAGCAGCTTGTCTCTCTCACAGCAGCACATTCCCACAGCAGCTTGTCTCTCTCAGAGCAGCACATTCCCACAGCAGCTTGTCTCTCTCACAGCAGCACATTCCCACTGCAGCTTGTCTCGCTCTCACAGCAGCACATTCCCACAGCAGCTTGTCTCTCACAGCAGCACATTCCCACAACAGCTTGTCTCTCTCACAGCAGCACATTCCCACAGCAGCTTGTCTCTCTCACAGCAGCACATTCCCACAGCAGCTTGTCTCTCTCACAGCAGCACATTCCCACAGCAGCTTGTCTCTCACAGCAGCACATTCCCACAGCAGCTTGTCTCTCTCACAGCAGCACATTCCCACAGCAGCTTGTCTCTCTCACAGCAGCACATTCCCACAGCAGCTTGTCTCTCTCACAGCAGCACAATCCCACAGCAGCTTGTCTCGCTCTCACAGCAGCACATTCCCACAGCAGCTTGTCTGTCACAGCAGCACATTCCCACAGCAGCTTGTCTCTGTCACAGCAGCACATTCCCACAGCAGCTTGTCTCTCTCACAGCAGCACATTCCCACAGCAGCTTGTCTCTCTCACAGCAGCACATTCCCACAGCAGCTTGTCTCGCTCTCACAGCAGCACATTCCCACAGCAGCTTGTCTCTCTCACAGCAGCACATTCCCACAGCAGCTTGTCTCTCTCACAGCAGCACAATCCCACAGCAGCTTGTCTCTCTCTCACAGCAGCACATTCCCACAGCAGCTTGTCTCTCTCTCACAGCAGCACATTCCCACAGCAGCTTGTCTCTCTCACAGCAGCACATTCCCACAGCAGCTTGTCTCTCTCTCACAGCAGCACATTCCCACAGCAGCTTGTCTCTCTCTCACAGCAGCACATTCCCACAGCAGCTTGTCTCTCTCACAGCAGCACATTCCCACAGCAGCTTGTCTCGCTCTCACAGCAGCACATTCCCACAGCAGCTTGTCTCGCTCTCACAGCAGCACATTCCCACAGCAGCTTGTCTCTCTCACAGCAGCACATTCCCACAGCAGCTTGTCTCTCTCACAGCAGCACATTCCCACAGCAGCTTGTCTCGCTCTCACAGCAGCACATTCCCACAGCAGCTTGTCTCTCTCACAGCAGCACATTCCCACAGCAGCTTGTCTCTCTCACAGCAGCACATTCCCACAGCAGCTTGTCTCTCTCACAGCAGCACATTCATACAGCAGCTTGTCTCACTCTTTAGCACAGCACGTTGTTTCCCCAGAGCAGCCCTCTTTGGAGTCAGTCTTATCAAGAAAACCTCTTCGTTTTTCTTCATCTTTTAGCCATCCACGCAATTTAGATTCCGCAACATTTATATCTTTTGAAGCTGCTGCTTGAGTTTCACCTTTCCTTCTCTGTCCACTGCATCGAGTTTCATTTTAGCAGAGAAGGATTTTCGTTTTTTGGGGTCTGCCATGCTTCATACTGTATTTCTGGAATGTTCACCCAATGTTTGCGAATCAAATTGCATTATGGGGAAAATGGGAGCCATGACCTTACCGTGTTCTAACCGATTCTGCACTATGACAGGTCGCGTTATAACAGGGTAGCACTGTGTGTGTGTGTATGTGTGTATGTTTGAGTGTATATATATATATATATATATATATATATATATATATATATATATATATATATATATATATATATACACACACATACTGAGTGCACAAAACATTAGGAACACCTGCTCTTTCCATGAAATAGACTGACGAGGTAAACCCAGGTGAAAGCTATGATCCCTTATTGATGTAACCTGTTAAATCCACTTCAATCAGTGTAGATGAAGGGGAGACAGGTTAAAGAAGGATTTTTAAGCCTTGACACAATTGAGACATGGATTGTGTATGTGTGCCATTCAGAGGGTAAATGGGCAAGACAAAAGATTTAAGTGCCTTTGAACGGGGTATGGTAGTAGGTGCCAGGCGCGCCGGTTTGATTGTGTCAAGAACTGCAACGCTGCTGTGTTTTTCACGCTCAACAGTTTCCCGTGTGTATCAAGGATGGTCCACCACCCAAAGGACATACCAGCCCACGGTCGAAAACGACTCACTGATGAAAGAGGCCAAAGGAGGCTGACACGAATTGTGCAGAGCAACAGACGGGCTACAGTTAGTCAACTGACAGTCCAGTACAACATTGGTGCCGAAAGACCCATAAAAGAACTCGTCGTACCTTGACACAAATGGGGTATGGCAGCCGACGACCTAAGAGAGTTCCACTTCTTTCAGCAAAACACAAGAAACTGCGGTTGCAGTGGGCCAAGGAACGAAAACACTGGACACTGGAGGATTGGAACAACATTGCCTGGTCTGATGCATATGGAGAAAACCACATGAGTACATGCATCCATCATGCCGCGTGTCAACATTGCAGGCTGGTGGTGGTGGTGTGATGGTGTGGGGTGTGTTTACATGGCACACATTGGGCCCCTTGATAAAAGTGGAGCAACGTTTGAATGCCACAGGATATCTGAACATCAATGCCAATCAGGTGCATCCCTTCATGACAGCAGTGTATCCATCTGCTAATGGATTTTTTCAGTAGGATAATGCCTCATGCCACAAGGCTAGGATTGTCCAGGAATGGTTCCACGAACATGACAGTGAATACAGCTTACTGCAGTGGCCTGCCCAGTCACCAGATCTCAATCCAATTGAGCATCTGTGGGATGAGATGGAACGAGCTATTCGGAGTAGAGATCCACTACCAGTCAACTTGACACAACTGTAGGAAGCATTGGAGTCAACATGGGCCAGCATCCCTGTGGAACACTTTCGACACCTTGTAGAGTCCATGCCCCGACGAATTGAGGCTGTTCTGAGGGCAAAAGGGGGTGCAACTCAATATTAGGAAGGTGTTCCTAATGTTTTGTACACTCAGAGTGTGTGTGTGTGTGTATATATATATATAATTTAAAAACTTTTTTTTTTTTTTAAGCAAAGTGATACCATATTCAATTAAAAATAAACCCAAACAAGCTGCAAAGCCGTTGTTTAAATGCATGCACGCACTTGTAGCGTATTTGGAATGTAACAGCTGGTCAATCTCGGCTGAGATGTCATCCTAGTGGGCTTTGAAACATAACCATAATGTGACGTACCTCCTAAAGTTGCAGTATTGTATCAGAAGGGGGGCTGTGAGATTCTTAACAATGTTATCGTACCCAGGCATCGAACCAGAGGTGACTGCTTGAAGGGTTTTGAGGTTTTAATAAAATGTCCTTCTATGTACTGTTTAAACAGACTAGAAGGTGTGGTCTTAGAACAGGATGGAAGAATACTGTCATTGAGCAAGATGATTCTCAATGACAGTATTATGGGATGGTGCTTACCATGTTGCTATGAGACTGTGTCGCCCCATACGTCGTGATTCCATTAGATGATTCTCAATGACAGTATTATGGGATGGTGCTTACCATGTTGCTATGAGACTGTGTCGCCCCATACGTCGTGATTCCATTAGATGATTCTCAATGACAGTATTATGGGATGGTGCTTACCATGTTGCTATGAGACTGTGTCGCCCCATACGTCGTGATTCCATTAGATGATTCTCAATGACAGTATTATGGGATGGTGCTTACCATGTTGCTATGAGACTGTGTCGCCCCATACGTCGTGATTCCATTAGATGATTCTCAATGACAGTATTATGGGATGGTGCTTACCATGTTGCTATGAGACTGTGTCGCCCCATACATCGTGATTCCATTAGATGACTCTCAATGACAGTATTATGGGATGGTGCTTACCATGTTGCTATGAGACTGTGTCGCCCCATACGTCGTGATTCCATTAGATGATTCTCAATGACAGTATTATGGGATGGTGCTTACCATGTTGCTATGAGACTGTGTCGCCCCATACGTCGTGATTCCATTAGATGATTCTCAATGACAGTATTATGGGATGGTGCTTACCATGTTGCTATGAGACTGTGTCGCCCCATACGTCGTGATTCCATTAGATGATTCTCAATGACAGTATTATGGGATGGTGCTTACCATGTTGCTATGAGACTGTGTCGCCCCATACGTCGTGATTCCATTAGATGGTGCTACTGACTGTGGTGTATCTGGCTGTATAAAGCCTCTTCTATCAATTAAACTACAAAAGAGAAAACAAAATGAAAAAAAAAATTACATCTTATTATATTTCAAATAAATAAAACGATACTACCTGTTAAAAACAGTAATCTAGACAGAGACAGATCTACTGTACATGCTGCTACCATTGCAATCTGTTACCCTGTGTCATGAATTATACAAATACAGAGCTTCATCCTGAATTACACAAATACAGAGCGTTATCCTGAATTACACAAATACAGCGCTTCATCCTGAATTACACAAATACAGCGCTTCATCCTGAATTACACAAATACAGAGCTTCATCCTGAATTACACAAATACAGAGCTTCATCCTGAATTACACAAATACAGAGCTTCATCCTGAATTACACAAATACAGCGCTTCATCCTGAATTACACAAATACAGCGCTTCATCCTGAATTACACAAACACAGAGCTTCATCCTGAATTACACAAATACAGAGCTTCATCCTGAATTACACAAATACAGAGCTTCATGAATTACACAAATACAGCGCTTCATCCTGAATTACACAAACACAGCGCTTCATCCTGAATTACACAAATACAGCGCTTCATCCTGAATTACACAAATACAGCGCTTCATCCTGAATTACACAAATACAGCGCTTCATCCTGAATTACACAAATACAGAGCTTCATCCTGAATTACACAAATACAGCGCTTCATCCTGAATTACACAAATACAGCGCTTCATCCTGAATTACACAAATACAGAGCGTTATCCTGAATTACACAAATACAGAGCTTCATCCTGAATTACACAAATACAGCGCTTCATCCTGAATTACACAAATACAGCGCTTCATCCTGAATTACACAAATACAGAGCTTCATCCTGAATTACACAAATACAGCGCTTCATCCTGAATTACACAAATACAGCGCTTCATCCTGAATTACACAAATACAGCGCTTCATCCTGAATTACACAAATACAGCGCTTCATCCTGAATTACACAAATACAGCGCTTCATCCTGAATTACACAAATACAGCGCTTCATCCTGAATTACACAAATACAGAGCTTCATCCTGAATTACACAAATACAGAGCTTCATCCTGAATTACAAATACAGAGCTTCATCCTGAATTACACAAATACAGAGCTTCATCATGAATTACACAAATACAGAGTGTTATCGTTTTGTTTTTAAATCTCTGTGTTGAGATGCAGCTGGTTATGACTGTGCAAATTTAAATCTCTGTGTTGAGATGCAGCTGGTTATGACTGTGCAGATTTAAATCTCTCTGCCAATGGAACCCAGGAAAGGAATGTTACCTCTCATCTAGAATCATCTGAATTAATATTATTGATACAGTGAAGAATACCATATAGCAGCTCATGCAGAGGGATTAAATGCAATGTTGGTTTTTGAGAAAAAATGTAAATCTGCCAATATACCCCATCAATAAACTCGTGAGCTCTCTCTGTGTGGATAGATTAGTGCTCTGTGAGCTCTCTCTGTGTGGATAGATTAGTGCTCTGTGAGCTCTCTCTGTGTGGATAGATTAGTGCTCTGTGAGCTCTCTCTGTGTGGATAGATTAGTGCTCTGTGAGCTCTCTCTGTGTGGATAGATTAGTGCTCTGTGAGCTCTCTCTGTGTGGATAGATTAGTGCTCTGTGAGCTCTCTGTGTGGATAGATTAGTGCTCTGTGAGCTCTCTCTGTGTGGATAGATTAGTGCTCTGTGAGCTCTCTCTGTGTGGATAGATTAGTGCTCTGTGAGCTCTCTCTGTGTGGATAGATTAGTGCTCTGTGAGCTCTCTCTGTGTGGATAGATTAGTGCTCTGTGAGCTCTCTCTGTGTGGATAGATTAGTGCTCTGTGAGCTCTCTCTGTGTGGATAGATTAGTGCTCTGTGAGCTCTCTCTGTGTGGATAGATTAGTGCTCTGTGAGCTCTCTCTGTGTGGATAGATTAGTGCTCTGTGAGCTCTCTGTGTGGATAGATTAGTGCTCTGTGAGCTCTCTCTGTGTGGATAGATTAGTGCTCTGTGAGCTCTCTCTGTGTGGATAGATTAGTGCTCTGTGAGCTCTCTCTGTGTGGATAGATTAGTGCTCTATTTAAGACAAATTAGAAATAAACAAATAAATAAACAAACAGAAGCACTCCCAGATCGAGTAGAGAGATGTATGGAAAGGTTGAGTACTGTAGCGGGACTACAACAGGAGACAGCTGTAATCATTCACTATTAAGAAACCCAGTGGTGTACAGTCCCTTCATGAAAAATGAATGCTGTAGCAAAACAAAGAAATTCAACAGAAAATCTGTTCACATGTCCGTACATACTCATGTCATACATCTGGAAGCCCACTCACTGAACTGGGATGAAGCTGTCTGATATTCACATTGTTTCGCATTCTTTCGGCAGTAGAAGCTAATGGGGATGTATGGAGGTCTCTGTCTGCATGTCACACTTAAGAACTGCTCATCTCATTTTGAACTGTGTACTTGGTGTCTTTAGCGTAAGTTATTGAGCATCACGCGATCTGGGGACACATGAAGGTGCATCAGCGTATTCATCACGCTGACAGCTCTGAACTCACAGCCGTGACGGCAGACTAGATTACTCACATAGCGTTCATTTAGTAACACAATGTTGGAGGGCAAGGGTTTCCCGCTGCAAACAGGGAGCAGCTGAATAGAGGAGTCTCCTTACCTGGGAGGTACTGGTCCACACAGCGCCACGCAGCAGTTAGTGACAATGTTCCCATGGCTGTAGGGATTGTAGTTGTCTTTGCCTCTTTTAGTTGACCATGCTCCCTTAATCTAAAACAAATAGAAAATAATAGAACTCAAGCAATCTGTAGCAACAAAAATCAAACCTCAAACCATCAGGTCTCAATTAGGTCCTGGGATATGACTTTGTGCAGCTCAAAGGCTCGAACCCGGGATTATTCCATATGGACCGTGCTTATGCTGTTCAGAACTGGACATTGGTTTTTGAAATCCAGTAAACCCATGTGAAATGAGTGGAAAAGGTGTAAGTTGTGCACATCACTGGGTAAGCGTACTCTCTACAGAGAGACTTCTGGAAGCACTGATCTTGTATCCATGTCCAACCTGCCCAGGTTCTGAGCCAGGCAGATCCCACATTCTCACTGATTTTACATGTATTAGTTCTATTAACATCACCACTAGTCAAGAAGGAAAAAAACAAACAGAACAAAAACAGCTCTACGAATCAACACTTTTACATAGTGTCATACTGTCCCATTAACATGAAAGAACTTCAACACTTACGTCTTCATTGGTGGTTTGATTGGAGCTGATCAGGTATGTGTGAAATCCTGAGAGACCGACAATAGACCACACAGAGAAGAAGCAAACGACTGCTTCCAGCACAGTAATACAGAGTCAAGGAAGAAGCAAAACACTGAGAACTCACGCTACAGTCTGTAAAACACTAGGATATCATAGCTGAAATCCCACAAGAGAGGAGCCATCACACACCCTAGAGCTGTTCATTGCAGGAAAGCCTCACACTTAATATCAAGCTAACTGCACTTCCAGCACTCACTGCAAATGATTTACTGATGAAGAGTTGACTCTGCATCCCCCTGCCCTGCTAAAGGAGGATCCTGACACATTACAATCCCAGCTAGGCTCTTCCTGTGTAAAGACTGCACATACTGGTAAACAGCAGTGGATGTTGTGCCAGGTCCAGTGAAAAGGATATCTAGCGGGACTGTCCTTCAGTGCGTTCAAGAATCCTGTCTGATGAGACCCTGAAAGACAAGAGAGTAAAACACAATAGCACAGAACACACAAACACACAGTGCACTGGATTGCTCTACTTTTATTTCTTTATTTCTTAGCAGACGCCCTTATCCAGGGCAACTTACACATTATTTTTACATACAATTACCCCTTTATACAGTTGGGTTTTTACTGGAGCAATCTAGGTACACACTGCTGCCCCTACTCATGTTGAAGTGCCTCGGTCGGCACTTTCACAAAATCAGCTTTAACCATTACCTAGTTCAGCATCTCAACTGGATGCATGAGGATGTGTGTCAAAGGATTCATGGTTATATATATATACAGACGTGCTCAAATTTGTTGGTACCCTTACAGCTCATTGAAATAATGCTTCATTCCTCCTGAAAAGTGATGAAATTAAAAGCTATTTTATCATGTATACTTGCATGCCTTTGGTATGTCATAGAATAAAGCAATGAAGCTGTGAAAAGAGATGAATTATTGCTTATTCTACAAAGATATTCTAAAATGGCCTGGACACATTTGTTGGTACCCCTTAGAAAAGATAATAAATAATTGGATTATAGTGATATTTTTTAACTAATTAGTTTCTTTAATTAGTATCACACATGTCTCCAATCTTGTAATCAGTCATTCAGCCTATTTAAATGGAGAAAAGTAGTCACTGTGCTGTTTGGTATCATTGTGTGCACCACACTGAACATGGACCAGAGAAAGCAAAGGAGAGAGTTGTCTGAGGAGATCAGAAAGAAAATAATAGACAAGCATGGTAAAGGTAAAGGCTACAAGACCATCTCCAAGCAGCTTGATGTTCCTGTGACAACAGTTGCAAATATTATTAAGAAGTTTAAGGTCCATGGAACTGTAGCCAACCTCCCTGGGCGCGGCCGCAAGAGGAAAATCGACCCCAGATTGAACAGAAGGATAGTGCGAATGGTAGAAAAAGAACCAAGGATAACTGCCAAAGAGATACAAGCTGAACTCCAAGGTGAAGGTACGTCAGTTTCTGAGCGCACCATCCGTTGCTTTTTGAGCGAAAGTGTGCTCCATGGAAGAAGACCCAGGAGGACTCCACTTTTGACAGAAAAACATAAAAAAAGCCAGACTGGAATTTGCTAAAATGCATATTGACAAGCCACAATGCTTCTGGAAGAATGTCCCTTGGACAGATGAGTCAAAACTGGAGCTTTTTGGCAAGTCACATCAGCTCTATGTTCACAGACGAAAAAATGAAGCTTCCAAAGAAAAGAACACCATACCTACAGTGAAACATGGAGGAGGCTCGGTAATGTTTTGGGGCTAATTTACTGCGCCTGACACAGGGTGCCTTGAATCTGTGCAGGGCACAATTAAATCTCAAGACTCAAGGCATTCTGGAGCGAAACGTACTGCCCAGTGTCAGAAAGCTCTGTCTCAGTCGCAGGTCATGGGTCCTCCAACAGGATAATGACCCAAAACACGCAGCTAAAAGCACCCAAGAATGGATAAGAACAAAACATCGGACTATTCTGAAGTGGCCTTCTATGAGTCCTGATCTGAATCCTATCGAACACCTATGGAAAGAGCTGAAACTTGCAGTCTGGAGAAGGCACCCATCAAACCTGAGACAGCTGGAGCAGTTTGCTCAGGAAGAGTGGGCCAAACTACCTGTTAACAGGTGCAGAAGTCTCATTGAGAGCTACAGAAAACGTTTGATTGCAGTGATTGCCTCTAAAGGTTGTGCAACAAAATATTAGGTTAGCAGTCCCATCATTTTTGTCCATGCCATTTTCGTTTGTTTTATTATTTACAATATTATGTTGAATAAAAAATCAAAAGCAAAGTCTGATTTCTATTAAATATGGAATAAACAATGGTGGATGCCAATTACTTTTGTCATTTTCAAGTTATTTCAGAGAAAATTGTGCATTCTTCGTTTTTTGTGGAGGGGTACCAACAAATTTGAGCACGTCTGTATGTATATATATATATATATATATATATATATATATATATATATATATAGTAACATGCTGGGTAATGTATT